>NW_024962290.1:2287282-2315266 GCF_019238085.1 Lagopus leucura
CTGGGGGCTATGGGCTGTGTGCTGGGGGCTATGGGCTGAGTTGCAAGTGCTCCTCCTTGCCCCAGCTTTGTTTTTGCACCAGCTTGCATGCATAGGACCACAGAGCAGGGCTCTGTTGTGAGCGTGAAGGTGTTACAGTTCTTCTCTTTGTGTCCTCCTGAGCACCAGCTCTTCTCCATGACTGAGCAGCGTTGGCCGTCCTCTTCCGAGGCTGGATTAATTACGACTAAACAATGAGCGGAAAATACCCCAAACCCCAATTAGCTGTGATCTAAACCAGTGATGATCCAGATGGAAAAGGGAAAAGAAAAAAAAGAAAGCAACCAACAGAACAGAGGCATAGAATCTAAAAAAGATGGAGAGGCCTTAATTAGGTCTGCAGACTTGCTGCCCAGCAGTTCCTGGAGCTGATAGACGCTCTCTGGTCTCCTCCAACCTCTGCTGCTCCTCCCTCCCCCTCTCCTGTCTGAATAATACTTACTGATACATCAATGTTATTTGGAGTTTGGATCTTCCCTGTCCCTTGCCAGATTCATATGTGTCTGTGCTGATATGGATGTTATTCAAACAACGATCATCTCCTTCCCTTGTCAGTTTTTATTGGACGTTTCGCATAGCACAGCCTTAGCAAAGCAAACGATTGTCGTCCTCTGCTTTTTTTTTCCATCTGTGGGTTTTTTTTTTTTCCCTTTTGCTGAAAGTGGCATTTAAATTAAACCACGCTTTGTTGTTTTGTTTTGTTTTTTTTTTCCTTCGTTCTTGTGTTTCCTAAGGCGAAAAATTTTATGGATATGGGAAATAGAATCGATATGAAGTTGGATTGTCCTTATGAGATCCTCTTAATATCCCAGGAGGGCAGGCTCTGTAAATCAGGATTAAGGAAAGGGAAAATTACCGAGGGGAGGATTCTTCAGAGGGCTGTTTGTGTGCACACCATGGACAAATATTGAAATGTGGAAACGTAATCCAGGGAATCCAGGGCTTTGTGTAGCCTTAATTGAAGCAGTTTGTAACCTTCATTCTCTCCGATCTGAAATGACTCTTTTTATCTTCCCTGGGTTCGGATGGTGGGCTCTGCTGCACATCAAGTTCATAAAATACACAACAATTCAGTGCTGGTTGGGGCAGTGGAAGGGGAAGGAGATGGCAATTCAGAGAACAGCGCTGGGAAATCTGGAAGTGAAGATGGTGAGAATGCCAGCGCTGTGCGGGTGGCTCTGTGGCCACCACCACTCTGTGCAGAGAGCTTTAAAAGGCAGATGGAAGGCTTTCTTAATTAAGAGCAATTTGTGTTTTGATACTGAAGACAAACTTCCAGCTGACTCTCAGCATTCCCTGTCTGGATGAATGTTTGCTTCAGCCACGCTCGCGATGATTCGGCGATGGCACCGGTTTGATGAGTGAGCTCTCTTCAATGGAATTCATTAGAAATAACAGCTTAATTGAATTAAGGGAGTTATCCATGCAGAGGCAATTGCAAGTGATGGAGATACTCTGTCAGAGAAGACAGTTCTGCTGAGTCTGTGAGCCCAGGGTTCTCCTGCTGCCCTGCCAGGTGTTGTGTTGGCCGCTCTGCTGGTCAACCTCTTGTTCAGGAGGAGCACTGAAGCTGACAGGGAGGAGAAACCATGGCAGAATGCACAGAGCTCTCTGACTCGAAGGCATTAACTTCCCTAATCTGTATTTTGGTTTTCTAAGGAGATTGAGGATGAAGTATTTACTTCCTAATGAAAATTAAATAGCTTGGATTTGGTTAAAAATGGAGCTGGCTCGCGTTTTGCAAGACGCAATTGGAGAGCTGGGGTTGTGGATGGAAACTGAAGTGACAGAGGAGAGCAGGGGCTGGGAGTGGGCAAATGGAGAAGGTCTGAAGATGACACAGACCGAGTTGCTGAGATTAAAGGTCCTAGAGTTCTGTTTCTATCACACGTGGTTCCATTTCACCTAATTTGCAGTCTTGGTAGTTTCCTATTTTTTTTTTTAATATACTCATCTATTTACCAATGTCCAGGAAAAAAAAAAAGAAGAAAAATGGAAGTTCTGAAGGTTCTGTGTGCGTAACAAAAATGTGATGCGATGTATTCCCTCTGTGCATCTCCAGGATAAAAAGGCAGAGAGAAATCGGATAAGCGCATCAATAGAAGTCAGCTGTCTGCCAAAGCGTGTTTTAAATATCAAATTTGAATATAATGGTATGCACGGTTTCCGTATCAAATTATGACATTATTGGCAAAGACTAGAAAGTGACACAAGTCAGTCCTCCTACCTTCTGAGATTACAGATGAAACAGCCTTAAATGGAATACAAAGCAGTTGTGTCATCAGATGGGAGCTTACAGGTATTCATGTGGTTCAGGCAAGGGAAATCCAAACGAAGACAAATTAATGCTTTTTTCTTTATTATATTTTATCAGAGGGGGATTGCTGGGTGATAGCAGTGCTGCTTGCTGTGCATAGCTGTGGGGTTTGGATCAGACCAAGGATTTTGACTTAAATAAACCCAAATTTCATTGCAGCAACTGTTAAAGAATAATAATTCTCTCATAGAGCGCTCCCAAAAGACGAGAGTGTGCGGACGAGAGTCAGAAGGCTGTGTACTTAAAACATCACGTACTGTTGATTTTTAAAGCAATAAAGCAATAACGAGAGCAGGAACATCTGGAAGCATGCTGCGAAACAGTTATTGTTTAAATATTAATGATCTGGTTTTGTAGCCGTCGTGGTTAACACGCAGATGGAGGCTGGGCTTTAGCTGGGCTGCTTGGCCTGGCCCCTGTGGTGTGATCCAAAGGTGATGTGGGCAGCTGGGGAGGTGTGACAGGATGCTTATGGAGTCATAGAATTGCTCAGCTTGGAAAAGACCTTGAAGATCATCAAGTGCAACCACGACCTGCCCCAGCTCTAACAGCAGCTAAATCACATCCCTGAGCACCGCATCCAGATTTCAAACACATCCAGGGCTGGTGACTCCACCACCTCCCTGTGCAGCCCATTCCAGTGCTTCACAACCCTTTCTGCAAAGAAGTTTTTCCTGATATCCAACCTAAACCTCCCCTGATGCAACTTGAGGCCATTTCCCCTCGTCCTGTCACCAGTGAGAAGAGACCAGCCCCGCTCTGCTGCAATCAGGTATTGGAAGAGAGCAGTAATGTCTCCCCTCAGCCTCCTCTTCCCCAGACCAAACAGCCCCAGCTCCTTCAGTCTCTCCTCACAGGCCACATTCTCCAAGCCCTTCCCCAGCCTTGCTGCCCTTCTCTGGACCTGCTCCAGCACCTCCATGTCCTTTCTGTACTGAGGTGCCCAAAACTGAACGCAGCACTCGAGCTGAGGCTTCACCAGTGCTGAGTACAGGGCAGGATGACTTCCCTGCTCACCACAGCATTCCTGATCCAAGCCATTGCATCCATTGGCCTTCTCAGCCAGCTGGGCACACTGCTGGCTCATATTGAGCCACCAATACACCAAGACTCAGGTCCTCGTGGAACTTTCTGTGGTGTTCCCTGCAAATGGCAGAGTGGGGTCGCGGATATTGGGACAGAGGAAGAAAGAAGGAATATATTCTTTTCTCCTAGGCCTAAGAAATATCACTGTAATTTTGCTTCTTGCTTCTGCTGCCGTTCCCCCATGACAGTTCCATATAGCTACAGGCTGTCTGTCAGTGGCTCTCATATATGCACAGACAGACGTACACTCAGAGGGAATATTTGTTAACTATGACTATTTGAGGCGAAACAGCGAGGTTCTGTGCTGAAGAAGAATTTTTCAGTTAGCTGCCTGGGGCACCAGGCGTTTTAGAATCAAAATCTGGAAAGTCGAGTCATTATTTCTGTTGTTTTAGTGCCTGCTTTTATTCTTTCTTATTGACAAATGTTCCTTAACCCATATTGCTGTGGGTGGTTTCTTTTTTTCCACATTTGCACTGTACAGAACTGTTCAGAAAAGGAAAAAAAAAAAAAAAAAGACTTTTTACTGAGCAGCCTTTGCCTTGTCTCCCACTCTGTGTTCCATCATCCGTTTCTTTCCAATTCCTGCCTCCACTTTGGACTTGCAGTCTGTGGAGATAGACTGAAGTCTGTAAACTTCCACAGGAGATGCGAATGGAAAAAGTCTGGAATGAATGGGAGCAGGAGGGAGAAGTCCTCCATGCCTGTCTGTGATGAGGTCTGTGGGAGGTTCATGCTTCATGGTGAGCCCAGGGAGCAGATACAGATCTTTGTGCTCACATGAAGACCCCAATGGGAAAAAGCAAGGATCTGAGTGTGGCAGAGGGACAGCTTTAAATGTGTGCATTTGTACAGACAGCCAGAGACACAAGCAGGGCTGTGGGGCAGGAGTGTTGTGTGCCAAGACCCCCTGGGGGTCTCCTGTGGCCATTTGAGAGAGTAATAAAAAAAACAGAGGAGGTGAAAGTGTTCCCTTCCAGCACCAGGATGAATGGGGAGCTCCTGCCTGACCCCCCCTGTTCGGCCCCAGTGCTCCATGAGATTCACCAACCAGAAGGACACTTTGCTGAATTTACCTGATCCAGGTCTATAAACGTCTATAAATATCTAAGGTGTGGGGGGCAGAATGGTGAGGCCGGACTCTTTTCAGTGGTGAGTGGAGACAGGACAAGGGGAAACGGCTGGAAACTGCAGTATAGGAAGTTCTGCACAAATGCATGAAGGAACTTCTGTACAGTGAGGTGACGGAGCACTGGAACAGGCTGCCCAGGGAGGTGGTGGAGTCTCCTTCTCTGGAGATGTTCCAGACCTGCCTGGATGCCGACCTGTGCGACCTGCTGTAGGGAACTGCTTTGGCAGGGGGTTGGACTCGATGATCTCTGGAGGTCCCTTCCAACCCCTACAATTCTGTGATTCTGTGTGATTCTGTGATTCTGTGATTCACTGGGGACTTTCCGTGTGCCATGATGGAGATGGGGATGGAGAATGCTCTTGAGATCAGCTCTCCTCAGCTCGAGAGCCACTGAGAAAGCTCTGAGGGAGGAGGGGTTTTCAAGGAGAGATAACAGCTTTTTTTATGAGCTGCAATAGAAGCACGCAGGCAAGGTTTTTGGTTAGACAGCCCTCTTAAGGCATCTTACAAGCGCTGCAGGAGTGCCAGCTGCTGTGTTGGCCACAAAACCCCACGGTCCTCGAGGCAAGGAGCAGGGCAGGTTTGGCGTCCTCTCAAAATGCATTGCAGGGGTCTGGGGGGGCGGTGGGGGCTGAACATGGGGGTGTGAGCAGTGGGGTGGGCACAGGGGGAGAGGGAGCCAGTGCTCTGCCCTAGAAGACAAATAGGCACATTTTTTCTCCTGATTATCTTCATCATCATGTTGTTTCCCATTCGTTATGGGTAGCTCTGATAGGCGTTTGGTGAGTTTGAGTCACACCCCATGGTTTTCTCAGCAGTTCCTCAGCCAGTGTGCTGCAGCTCAAATAGGCTCAGACTGATGTAGGGAGCGAGGCTCAAAAAATTGCTCCATAAAAATACAAAAGTGGGATCTGGTAACAGAAGTAGTTCTAGGTCCTGAAATCGTTCCTTTTATTAGATGAAGTTCAGACAGCTCTATTTGCACATATTATTTACCGTGGCATTTTATTGGTACACTTAATGCTGTTTGATTAACCTGCCTTCCGACTGCGGAACTAAATGTCTGATGGATGAGCAGCGTTGTGAAATGAAGGATATAAACTTGTTTACCAAGATGGTGTGGAACCTTTGCAGGTCTCTGCAGCCTTTGTGCTTAAGGTTGAGCCTGGACAGCGATGCAGAGGATCTCCATCTAATCTCTAGGGCATCAGCTTGGGTCCTGCTGTGCATCGGGTGGGTCCTGCTGCCTCCCACTGTGGTTTTCCCCCTCTGCTGACAATAGCCATAAATAATAAAACGGCTGCACAGGCATCATTCTAACACATGGAAACGAGTAACGATGCTGGGACTGACAGCTGGGCTGCACAGAGCTGCGCTAGGGGGGGCTCTGGGACAGCACAGCGCTGCCTTCAGCATCAGCCAGTGTTTAAGTCAAGTTCTTAAGTTAATATCTCGGTTCTTTTGAGTCTTTCCATGGCTGGTGACACACAAAACAGACAAGCAAGGAACTCGTCTGCAGATAGCTCTAAGATGGGTTTCCCCACTGCTGTAGTGTGTGAGCCCCGGGGCACCCTGTGTCTGTTTCTGGAGGGTGCTGAGCTGCTCTGTTGGTGCTCAGGAGGTTGGCTTTCCTATGAGAGGTTCAGGGATCACTGCAACTTACAAATAAGGAAGATGCTTTGTGCAGCTGTCCATCACTGTGACCTAAAACACCTTCCAGGTCTGCAGACTTTAAGTATGACATATCTCCTGTGCGGTTCATCAGCTGTTTGAGATCACAAGCTCTTGCTTTTCTTTTTTTCAGGGAGCATCTCTGACACCATCACAAGCAGATGAGAAAGGTCTGTCTCCTTTCTTAGCATGTTTCTCTGTGGGTGCACCCACGGAGCACCAAACCCACCTCTTTCCCTGCTGAAATGGGACGGGAGGCTGTGATTCATTGCTGGAGAACCATGCAGAACTCCAGCACGAAAACAGGCTCCACAGAAAGGGTTTTTGTCAGGCAGCTAAATTGGGGATGAAGCTTTTTGGCAAAGCTTCTGGAATGAGCATGAACCACAGGAGAAATAAGAGCAGGAGGGAGAGGCCAGGTGTGTGTGAGCCGGGCTGCAGCTCTGTTCCTGGGCATTGCTTGTGGCTGCAAGCAAAGACAGCTTTAATTGTTGGCTTATAATAAACCAGGTACAGCATGCAAATCTTGTAAATGTCAAAAGGTTCCAAAATGGGAGCAGTGGACTTATGTGAGGATGAGCCGTTTTATTTCCAATTGGATAGTTGCTGTAATAGAAATATTATAGTGACAGCTGATCTTGCTCCCAAGCCTAATGCATTTTCAACTTTCTTTTGCTGATTTCAGGACATACAGCTCCTGTAATTTGCATCTGGATATCAGGAAATGATGCATTCCGACAATATTTTACCTAACGCCGGGGACAGACCAGCAGAAATAACTCATACCAACAGATTTACAGGTAAAATTGCTTTTTATTTAAGAGGACTCCTATGGAAATTGCAGTTTTTCTGCTTTGGTTTGAACTGGGGTCACCAGGAACTGCAGGTGCCTCTGTTGAACCCCTTGGGATGGAGAGGGATGGCTGAACTTTAGGCACAGGACCAGAGCTGCTCTGAGTTTCCAGTCTTATCCTCATCTTCTCCATAAATGTAATGAATATAATGCTAGGCTCTGAATTCCAAGCTCTGTCTTTTGGAGGCATCACAACAAGAAGTGGGTTAGAAGGAGAAGAGGGGCAGGACTGAGCTGGTTGTGGTGCACAATCCTTCCTGGTGATGCTCCCTAGTCAACAGTTTAGTTTCATTATTAGGGAAACATATATCAGATGTCTGTGCTTTTGCTGAGTTGTTGCTTTTTATTCTTGCATAAATAGAAAATATACAGTTTTCAGAGCTGTCAGTCTGGGATCTACAATGAGCAGTAAAAATAAACTTAGAAAGTAATGCTCAGGCAATTGGAAATGATGGTGCTTTGATATGGTTTTCTCCAGCCAACTTGCAACCTAAGCAAAATTACACACAGCTTTTGCCAAGCTTAGGATTTCTAAAATGCTTTGATTTCTCCTCCTCCTCCCTGCATTATTTGGTGCTTTGTGTGCAACCACAGCAGGCGTCACAAATGTAATGTGTGTAAGAACAGGGGACTTTAAATGGGAACATGACAGACATCACTGGGCTTTGAAGGGAAAGTAAAGTGGTGTGGGGGTGTGATGAGGGGAAAGTAACCCACCACTCTGCAGCAGGGTAAAGGCTCCATTAAGCTGGAGGGGCTTTGCAAGCAGTGTCATTCACCAGTGGTACTGCTGAGTCAGAGAAGAAAGGTACAAACAACTGCTTTTGGATCACATCGTAATGCAGAAATTCATTACTACATGCTTTATTGGTGCTGAAGTGATGTCCCTAGTGAAGCTGCAGCATTCCCATTTGCCAAGGGCATGGCTGTCCTGTTTGCATCACTTATGAGCAGGATAGATAACCAGGTACCTTGGAGACTGCTCTGCTCTTGGACACATCCCTCCCCTTGTGCTTGCTTTGTGCCATGCTATGCTCCCATAGCACACTTGGCACCTGGCAGCAGCAGGACCCAGGCAGGGCTCCATGCATAGCTGTCCCCACAGCACTCTTAACACCTATGGGAGGAAAACCTGAGTGCCAAGGCAGCCTCTTCCTTGTGCCTTCTGTTTATCTGCAGTGATACTGCTGGGTTCTGAGGGTTCTGGAAAGGTGGGAGGGAGGAGCGCCAAACTACCAGATTCATCCTTCTTGGCACTGTTTTCCCTTCCCTTCCCTTCCCTTCCCTTCCCTTCCCTTCCCTTCCCTTTGTAAAATTTTCACTTTGTATGTTATTAAGTGTTGACTTTCTGCTGTAAAGAGGATGAGAAATACAGCTTTGAGGAAGGGGATCAAATGATAAAGACTTAGGAAACCCTCATTTTATTTTGCCATTTCAAGAAAGCAATTAATCCTTGTGCATTTGTTTTGGGTTGCATAATAGCCTGGTATTGCACTGGAAAAGGTTGTACATTGTGTCTTTGTACCCCAGTTACAATTAATCAGATTTGTGTTCAGGCAATAGCCATTTCCATGTACAATTTGCCAACCTTGCAACTACAGTTCCTCCTCTACAAATCAATCTCTGTTTAATTTTATCCTCGACTAAATTTGACCAAACCCTCAGGAATTGGCTACAAGAACCAAACAAGTTCATCTTTTTATTTTGATCAATTCTGAGGGCTGTAGGCAGCCGTTCTGTAATCACTGCTCACAGAAAGCTCAAGTGGAGCACAGTGGTGTTTATGTTAGAAATCAGGAAACAAATTCTTCACCTGTTCTGTCTGCATCGTTCTCAGCTCTCGAAGTAGAGAAGCCTTTGGATTTTAGGTGAAATCAGTAAGTATGGAAGTGCATCTTGTGAAGGCAGCAGTCCTGGCACCTTGTTGGAGAGCTCTGCCTTTCCTGATGGAGTCGAGGCCAGGATTTTATGTTTTCCAAAACTGTCTTCTCTTACCTGATGGTAAAGGAGTCCAAAAAAGATTTCTGTCATTTCACAATAGAAAATGAGACAGATTGCACCATTGCTTCAGCTTTCATTTTAATACCTGCCAATACCGTTTTGCAAATCCTGGAAAGTGTAATATTGAAGAAAAAAAAAGAAAAAAGTGTAGCTAACATGAGGTTAAAAAATGTCTTTAGTGTGTAAAATATGAATCTGGATGACACATAGGCAGCTGCAGATGCACTAATTTGATTTCATGCCTTAGAATCAACTGTTCCCTTGCACTGAAAGGCACATTTACATCCATCTGTCAAAGTCTATTCCTTGTCTTTTCAGAGTTGCTCTGCTCTTGTTTCATCCCATGCTTTGCTCACCAGGGTGAGTTTTGAGTCTGCTTTCCCCATCACGTCCATATTTTTCTGGAAACGATAGCAAAAATTTGTTGTTTGCATTTTCTTTCCATTTCTGACTCTCGTGGAGGTTTTATTACAGGATTAGGAGTGAGCGAGTCAAGTTGATAAAAGCCCAAATGGTTCCCTGGTTGGCCCATGTAGCAATCAGCCCCCCAGTATTCACTTACAGTGCTTGGATAACGGGGGTTGGATGGCCTTTCTCATGGGGTTAAAATGTTTGTAAAGAAAAACACTGCCAGGAAAGTTTGTGGGAGGACAAAATGTCAGCGAGCCTCTGAGGCTGTGGTGCTGATGGGTGGGAAGCTTTGCTCTCTTTGCCTTTTGGTCCCTGATGCTTTTTCCTGGTGTCAAGGAAGAATCAGCTCCTGGTAATAGAACTGGTAACAAATTCTTGGCAAAGAGAGAAAGAAGATGCAGAGGTCAGTGCTGAAGCTGCATGGAGCTTATTAATTTTTGCTTCATGAATTTTCATAGGGCTAAATTGGCTTTAAAGTGAAAAGGCAATTCTCATGTCTCTACCCAACGTGTAATTACTCAAAGTTACTGCTGAGAGATACAACAAAGATAAAGCACAGAGCTGGGCTGCAGCCCTGAGAGCTGCTGGCCAGAGCTTGGCTGTGCTCCTGGGATGTCTGGAGCCAACAGCCTCCATATGAAATGGGAACCCACATAGCTCTGTGGCTCTGTATTATCTTCAGAAATATTCCTGTATTTGTTTTCTTTCAATCTTGTTACTTTCAATACTGGCTGTCATCGCAGTGGTCAGGGCAAGAGCTGCGTGTTGCCAGCTCTGATATTTCAGGGACACGAGATAATGGCTGGGGTCAGGAAGCAGCTTATTTCTACAGAAAAAGAAACCAGATATTTATTGGCGCTGATACATCTGTGATCTCAGAGAATTGCCTTCAGTATGCTCGAACAAACTGATTTCTTTGTTATGCACAAGTTGGCTTAAGATGCAAGGAAGGACATGCGACATTTCAGATGATCCATTCTGATATGTGAGTAAAACTCCAATGCTGATGTCCGTCTTCCAGTGTGGACATTAAGGCTGCTTTCTCAGCCAGACCTTTACCTTCCACATCACACAGCTTCACCTCCCTCTGCTGAACGGGCTGGAGGCAGCTGGACGTGAGACGGAGAGAGGACTGAAATGATAATTCATTCAGGATAGAAGCAGGAGGCAGAATGTAATCCATCATATCTGCTCTATCTCATTACGAAGGTGAGATACAAGAGAGGGCAAGCTGTTAATAAACTGGTGGATGAAGTTATTTCACCAATCTGTTACAGCAAGCAGGGCTAGACAGGGGCAGAAGTGCAGTATTCACACCTTTTACTAATTTTTTTTTTTTGTTTCTCGTCCTATGGAAATGCCTTTGCAAAGCCAATGAGGCAGTCTGGCTTAGGGAGCTGACATCCAGCCCCTCACAACCCCTCTGATTGATGCATCTCCATGAGAAGCGCATTGGGAGCTGCAGGATGGCATTGCAGCTTGGGGCTGCTGCTCTGAGGCCGTGGGATGGCAACTGGGAGGGAGTGGGGCTGTGCACACAGCGGCCTTCAAATGCTTCTCTCCATACACTGGTGATTCAGCGGAGGTTGAGTTTGTTCCAGTTTAAGAGTCTGCTCTTAGGAGACAATGCAGGTGCTTGAAGGATGCCCTTCAGCAACACCGTGGGCTCATTTATCTCACCCTCTCTTTCTCTGCCCACAAAAGCACTGTTTTGTATTGTCATTTCTCATCTCAGAGATGTCTCCCTGGCAAGGATGAAAACCTTTCTCTGGAGCCTTACAATGGGCTGATCTACAGCACAGCTGCACCGACAGGACTTCATTTCAAAGCTGTCATTTTGGCTGTGAACTGGAGGCTGTTGGAAGGTGCTTGGTGTTCCTGATGGTCTCCCAGTTGCAGCTGGGGTCCCTCCATCTTCATCTCTTCAATCTGATTGCTGGTGTTAACTCCTCCTGCTGAAATGTGGGGCTCAGCCCTTCCGCCCAGCAGTGGCTCCTCATTCTCATCCTGCAGTAATTTCCCTCCATTGATAATTCCCTCTATTGGTGCCTCTAATTATTCTTATTAGGCTCAGTGAGCTTGAATGAAATTACCAAAAGCTACGAAAGCTCTGTTCCCTTCTCTCCACCTTATTCCTCAGCTGTCACCATTCCGACAAATGGTAGCAATGACAATGACAACAGAATAACTCACACTAAATGGGGTTGGTGAGTCGAGGAGATGCACTCGCTGTGCACCAGGGAGGGCTGGATTGAGACATAACCTCGTTACCATCTGCACATGATCACAGCAGGGCTGCAGGGGTTGAGGCTGAGCCTTTTGTAATTCGAAGGAGAAAGGAGCAAATGTGCAGATAATGGCTTTATTAAATTGAAATTACTGTAAAAGTATCGAGGCAAGGTTCGGTGATGACATGGAGATCTGTTCCAGATTTACCTTCCCAGCACACAGCATTTTGAGCAAGTTCTAGTAGCAATGCCCACAGTTTCCATCCCTCCATACTTGGACTAAACTTCACGCAGTTCTAAATTGAGTCTGTGATCGTTACAGTCCTGGATTTTTGCATGCACATCAATGAGAAACAAAACTAGTTTGGGAAGTGGCCACAAGGGGACCTTCCTGCAAGTTTTGCTTATGTCAGCTTCTTCCTCAAAGCGTCCTGAGTTGTCATTTGGAGTCAGCAAAAACACAGCGATGGAAGGAATGTGAGCAGATAGGCTGAGCAGGTTGGTTCTGTGTGCACAAAGGAGCCAGCTGAGCATCCAGCAGCACAGAGGGGAACTTCAGTGTCTTTTGTTTGTGGAAAATGGCTTTAAGTCATTGGCAGAAGTTTGGTTCTTGCTTTCATTCTTCAGGTACCGATAGTGGCCATATCCCATAAGTTGCTTTTACAGAAAGCACTAATTATTCCTTCTTTGTCAGAAGCCTCGTCAGGATTTGCTGAATGATAACCTCTCCTCAGAAATTTCCCTTTCCAAACTGGGACTCGATTGGAGGAAGAAGCCAATGCACACTGAGCTAAATCCTGGATAAAGGATTTCATTTCCTAGAACTGCTATCCGGAGTCTTTCAGAATCTTGAAGTTCATTATAAAAAGAAGGAGTGGGAATAGGATGAGATCTGCAAACGTACCAGAACAACTGGATATGAGCTGAAATCCAGCACACAGTGGGGAAAGAGCACTGGGGTAGACTGAGACCATTGGCAGCATTGCTGGCAGTGGGGTGGAAGCCAGGCTGTGGCTAAAAACAAGTTTTTAGGGGAAATTTATTCTCTGAAAGGATGGTCAGGTGCTGGAATGGGCTGCCTGGGGAGGTGGCTGAGGCACTATCTCTGGAGGTGTTCAAGAAACCTGCAGATGCTGTGCTGAGTGGGGAAATATTGGGAGTAAGGTGGATGATGGGACTGGATCATCTTGGAGATCTTTTGCAAGCTTGGTGGTACCACGATGCTGTGGTTGTACCTACAAGCAGGGCTTTGAGTCTCCTTGGAGCCCGGAGGTCCCTTGGGTAACGCAAAGAGTCTTATTCAAATTTCAAGTGCTTGATGACGTACTGCAAAATGATGATAAGTGCGTAGTATCGTCTACGTAGTATCTGTCCATCAGTGAGCACTTTCCTGTGTGAGGTGGTGGAGGCTCTCAGTGTTTGAAATCTGCTCAGTCTGTGGTCCTGGAGGGCGACGGCACATCTTGCCACGGCCAGGCGCTAATGAAGATAATTGAAGATGTTATTAGGAAAATGTGTGTGTTATCAGAGGTTGCTTATGGCATTATTACTCAGAGTTACACTTCATTAATATCCATTTTTCATGGCTCTTCTTTGCCATTCGTTAATTGCATGACCTTGTGTCACTGGAGGAAATGTCAGTGATGGAGTGAAGCGCTGCACCACGACTCGTCCATCCCCAGCACAAACCCCAGTGCTCAAAGCAGTCAAAACACAGCCATCAAAGCAAGAAGACTTGTAAAACTGTAACGAATGGCTTCTTGTGAAGCCCCCTCACAAATCAATATGGAGGTATTAATTAAGAGAGGAGCCCAATTGGACTTGAGGAAAGAAAAAGTGCTAGAAATTTGCTACTACCAATTTTGCAAGAAAATGTTTTACTACGTTATGGGAAATGCTGACTGATTTTATTCTTTGATTAAAATTGCTGCCAGTTTTCTTCTACCCAGTCACATTTTCCTCCTGGAAAGATAGTTCTGATAAATATAACAGTAAACGTTTGAAATGACAACGTTCAGAGAAATGTCAAAATTGATTTGAAAATGCTAATTATATTGGATTCTGATACCCACGGGTTTGTGGAAAAGCCCTTTTCAGGAAAATGAGTCTGCAAGATATATAAGTGATGACTGTTCTGTGCAATGCATGGGGAGGTTTTTCACATTTCCTTTGACATAATTAAGAATCTGGCTGTATTCAACTGGAGTTCAAAATCTTTGTTGTACTAATTCTCAACGCCACATAATTAAGGAATTTTTTTTTTTTTTTTTGTAAGAAAACAAAGCAATTAAATACCAAAGTAATTATCATGCAAAGAATTGCAATGTAGCACTTTGGCAAAGACTATTTGTTCACAACATCTGGAAGTGGGCAAGTGGAAGCCGAGCGGGCTGCAATGCTAATTGGCAAAAGGCATGGCCTTAAGTCATTAGCGAGATGATTATTTGGCAGGCTTGTGTTGGTTTTTGTAATATCGACAGTTTGATTAATATGTTAATGATCTTAATTTGCATATTGAGTTTTGTCACTTTAATTTGTCTAACATGCCTGGAAGTGGAATATTGGCGCTGTGAAATCTATGGAAGAAGTAAAGAGGCAGAAGTCCCATCCTAATGATGACACATAGGGCTGAGCAGTCACACACCACGCGGTGCTCAGCGTCCATTTGCAGACCTCACCATCGCCTTAAGGTCCCTCTGCACTGCTGACCCATCAGCTCTCAACCTCAGAGCGTTTGTCTGGATCTGGAACTTCTCCCAGTGCGTCTTCTGTAGCAAGTGGGGTACTGCAGAAAGGGAGACATCCCTCTGAGCAGTGCCCAGGTGCCCTCTTTGTGGCACGTGTTTCCTCTTGAAGCAACATTCCTTCTTGCCTTCCTTACTGCTGTCAGTGCAGAGCTCTCTTTTGCTGAGAGCTGAACTCCAAAAGCATCTCTGCGTTGGCTGGAGACTGTCTCTTAATGCACTGCAATATCAAGTATATTAGCATCAAGTTCTCACTCAACTCTAAGTGTTACTTAAGGATATTAATCAACTGCTGCTTTATTTTAATGGGCTAATTTGGGATTAATGAATATAGAGGCTTGATTTACAGAGAAGTCTTAGATTTGTCACTTCCGTGGTGCCTTCCCTCCATTTGCTTTCACTGCAGAACTTCAACCAGATGGATTCCATCCACTCCAAGAAGTAAAAAGCACTAAAAAGGGGATAAAAAGTGGTGGCTTTCCCTTTGCACCTCGTTAGTACGGCCATGCAGGAACCATGGCAGCACCTCCTGCTTCCATAGGGAGAAGACCTTTGTATCTTCTGCCATTCACTCTGCACAACCTTTGCTCTTCCATTGTAGAATCATAGAATCCTAGAATGGCCGGGGTTGAAAAGGACCTCAATGCTCATCCAGTTTCAACCCCCTGCTGTGTGCAGGTCACCAACCAGCAGCCCAGGCTGCCCAGAGCCACATCCAGCCTGGCCTTGAATGCCTGCAGGGATGGGGCATCCACAGCCTCGAGGTCCTACAGGGAATAACACTAAATCATATCCTTTTATTCTGGTCCACTTGTGCAGTGTGTGCACTTTTAATTAAGGCTTATTTACTGCATGCAACGTGATGGGATGAGCAACAGTAGCCGCCCCTTCTTTTCATCTTGTGTTATAACTGTTTATGCAGTGTATAACTAAGAAAATAATTAAGCACGCTGGTTTTATTTGCAACAGTTTGCCAAGATGGTGGTGAGTTGTGTACAATACATCATATTTTTATGGCATCTCTGGAGCCATACAGAAGCAGTAGAAGAAAAATGCCATATAAACAACTACTCGAATAGAGTTTGAATGATCCAGTAATTTTGATTTATGCTTTGCATTTCATGGAAGTTTATTAGCAGTTAAAGTCTATGGTTAAATGATTCCCAGTGCAAAATGAGTCAGAAGTACAAAAGAAGGTTTACAATGCAAGATTTAGTGCTGGGGACTTTGTTTAAAACCAGATTCTGTATATAAATTATAGTCCTGGTTGTCACTTTTAACTAACAGTCCCAAGCACTATGGCATAGCAGGGTAATTTGTCCACTATTTCTTTGCAACAATAAACTGCAGTTTAATTCTCACCTGTTTTTCAAAGGCAAAAAAAGCTCAACTCTCAGACGTAAAGCAGTGGTGTGACTGAATGCTTCCTGCAAAACTAGCCTTGGTGCCACCTCATCATTGTGCACAACACAATGAGATTTCTGTGCATTTCTGTGTAGTGAAAAATGACACAACTGCCAACGGGATTCAGGAGTTAAAATGACACCAGGAGGACAAATAGGGTTTATTCTGGAGCAGCTGCTTTTTCTGCATCAAACTTTGAAGTTTTTGCTACGTGTTTTCAGCACTTTTTTGCCATCATCCTTATCTAAGAGTTTTTACAGGAGGAAATAATACCCTCTTGTAAGGGGCATTGGGCTGCTCTAGAGCAGGCAGACATCAGTGTCTCACTGAGAATGAATGCAACAGTGCAGTCTGGCTGTGAAATTATGCTGCAATGGAAGCAAATGTTATTGAGGCTTTTTTTTGGGGTAGTTTTCCTAAGAAGTATATGGATACAAGGTAGAATTACTCCAAGATCAGCTCGATTACAGGATTGTTCAGAGGTTTTGCTCATGTACCTGTGCAGCATTCCTGTTCAGGGCAGCAATAGCTGCAGCTCTTTTTAGTTTGCTTACACGTAGGACTTCAAATGCTTGAAAACTCTAAGTTTAAGCTCCCAAGGTGGAACAATAAATTACTTTCTCGAAATCTTGATTGAGATATAATCACTTCGCCCCAGTGGATCCTGAAGCACTTTGCAGCCTGTGCAACATCACTGTCTATCAAAAAGAAAACCAACCATCTTTGGAACAGAACGTACCATCTGTTGAGCAGGGAGCAAGGCCATTAGCCAGCTCTGAGGCAGAAGAGGCAATGAGTAGGTGATCATTTGAAAATAGAGGACATCTGGGCAGATGTGTGCTTGCCAGGACACAAGGACATCAGCCCCACTGCAATGCGGATGGGACGTGATGCTGTGCTGCAGCTTTGCTGATGGGCACATCTCCAGCCCTGCCAGCCCTGAGCACTGGCTGTCACAGAGCCCATAAAGGCTATGGAGAAAAAAGATGTGGCGTTTGTCAGCGGATCTGGGTCCCTAATGGTGTGCTGATGGTCAGCTGTGAGCTGTTGCATCCTCAATCTCTGATGCTGACATTTCCATCGCCTTTATTTCATGGAGGCTGTAGAGGCTATTTGGGGCAGTGATGATTTCATCAGAAAGATACAAGGTAAATCTGGAGCAATATTTTGGCAAGGCTGTAGGGGAAGGATCCTGCCTTTCAGGACCTGCAAGCTCATGTCAGTCTGTGGATTGGTATTAATGATTATCAAAACTTTTGTAATGCATTCCAGAGCTAATTTGTTGCAAGGAAAGAATGACAAGTGAGGAATGTAATGGAAGAAAGACCAAAATATATAACTTTAATATACAGATGGCAGAGTTAATCCACTCGATTTAGTGTAGCAGAAGAGAATAATGTCTGACACTAAGGGAGTTTCTACTCAGCTTGATTAATATTGCCACGAAAACATATGGGTTGGAAGAGTCATGCTCTAATGACTTTCTGATCCTCGTTTTGCACGGTTCCATAGAAATTGCAAACATGCACAAATTAGAATCAACATATTACTGGGTAGCAAAAAAAACAACAATAACCAAACCCAGGAATGGCAGTTCCCTCAGGTGGAAGGTAGGCTTACACATGTCACACTACAGCTGGCACCTCTGCAAACGCAACAGTGGCTCTGATGGGACTTAGCCACTGTGATTTCAAATCTGTAAGCCTGAGGGCTTACAGATTTGCAGGACTGGGGGTAAACGCTGGGGATTTGGTCCCCTTGGAAGCACACTGTGAGCCTTCATTAGCCAGCACAGCAGTTATTGCTCTCCTATGCTCTCCCAGCTGTGATGGGAGTAGCGCTGATTTTGCCAGATCTTACAGCAGGAATTGATGGCGTATTGTTGGGCTGTGGTCAAAAGATCAGCTCCATTGGGTTCTGGGGAATTCTGGAAGGCATTCAGCAGAAAGTAAGGCTGGCTGAGAAATGGCCATATATTCACGGAGAAGAAATAATTAAGGTAAATCCTGAGGAATCTTGGTTTCCCTTCTTCGCTGTTTTCACACAAAATATTCTGCATGATGGATTGTGAAGATGCAGCTCCTGCTGTGAGGCTTAAACCATCTCCTCGGATCATAAAGGGAAAGAAAGAGTCCTGATATTGTTGACGGTTTAGGAGAAAGCTAAATACAGCACAGGAAGAAAAAGGCAATACCTTAAAAATTAATTGTTCAAGTACCAGGTCATTGTAGAGTAATGCACCGTGAAATTATGTTATTCTCTAGGAGAATTTCCATAAAGTTTAACATTCCATGACACACTCTTTTCCCGTCGAAGTTAGTTAAAAAATAGTACATAAAAGTCTTCTGATTGTGGAAGGAGCAGTGGGATCTTGCCTTGCCTTGGAGGAGACAGCAATGCTGCTGAGCCCGTGTGCTGGAGGAGCCATTAGTCTTGGTGTATTGTTACCGTTATTCACATCGGGATAATGAGATTATTGGAATATTATTTTTTTTTCTAATGAGAACGAGACAGAATACCTTGGTCTCTAAATGATTTAGTCACAGAGGAAAGCCATTAGTCTCTACTTGATTGCTGTCAAATGGTGGAAAATTGGAACATTATACTGATATTTCTTGTGATGGGCCATATTTTTCCTGCTTGTTTGGTGTCAAATGAGATGGTAGAAATATTTGTCTCAAACACATGATTCTCTGTCAGCTCTGTAGTGAAGAAAAGAGTTCCTTGCGTGGGGCTGGCAGTGGGAGGGGGATGGTCCTACAGCAGGGATATGGGGGTCCTGGGGATGTGGGGTGGTTTCCACTAACTGGACACCATCTGAATGCCAAGTATTATCGACTTCAGAAAGGCTTTAAAAACGTGTTGGTTTTCCTGTGTTTGTTTTAGCTTAGCAGACAAGCATCTGATTATTTACAAGTTCTCTTCGTGGTTTACAAGTTCTACATGCGTGGCCTCCTGGGGGTTTTGGAGGCCATTTGAGTTTTATCCAGAGATCTGAAGTGATGTTTTCTTCCTCACAAAAAGCTCCTTTGGAGTGCTGTGGTGGGTGCTGAGCCGTGTGACATTTCCACAAATGAATACTGACTCCCAAGGGTTTGTTGACACACGTTACCACCAGCAAATGGCTCCTTGAGGAACGTTGGCAGATCTCAGGGTGTTTCCTTGTGAGTGAGAATTCGGGACCAGTTCCACCACTTCTAATCTTTGATCTGCACAAAATAGACATTTTCCTGAAGCCTCCTGGAAGCTGCTGCTGGCTGAATTGCAGCATCCCCAGGTTAGCCAGGAGTACGTAGGATGATGGAAAAAGGTGGTGACAAATTGCACAGCCATCTGGTCATTTGCTAGTGAGTCACTAGCTGCGTGTCTCTGCCTGCTTTCTGCAAGGTCTGGCAAGCAATGACATGGAAAGATTGGGAATATGGATAGGTGGGAGGATCTGGTGGCCAGCAGTATGAGAGGCCTTGGTCTAATGGTTGGCCTTCTCCTGGTAGAGGAATGAAATCTCAACAGGAAAAAACAGCCTTGCTGCCTTGCTTTGTATAGTTAGCATCTGGATTTTGTGCCTTTTTTTCGGAAGCTTGAAGTGACAGTGAAGTAAAAAGTTCAAAGAGTTTGATTGACTGCCTTTTTTAAGATTTTTTTTAGGAGTGAGGAGTTTCAAAATGATGGTGGTGCTTTTGGAAATACTGCCTTTGCAGCTTGATTCTGGAGCTGAGTGCTTCTGAGTGCTCCATTCCTCCTCTTTATGTTTTTTCACTCCTGCAAGCCCTGCAGATGCAGCACTTTTCTGGCAGCAGATGATGGGTCACCATTGCTACACAGCTCTGAACACACTGCTGGTTGCAGCCTTGTGTTGTATGAGCGCTGCTTGAGTTCCTATGGGGCACACTTGGTGGTGATGGGCAGTAAGTAGCTGATGTCCTGTCGGCCATCCTCTTCTTGGTCCATGAAGGCAGCTCCCCACATTCTCAGCTTGGCTCTCCAGACTGGCTAGCTCCAGTTTGTTAGCAGGATTGAAAGCCCTGAGTGCTTCAGGCTTCCTTGTTTACCTCTGTTGCCTCTCTCCTTGCTTTCCCCTGCAATAAATGTCGGCTTTATTTATTAAAGGCTGCATCCCACTGCCCCTAAATCACCGAGCTCCGGTGTCACGCAACAAAGCAGAGCCGCTTGCAAAGACAATTTCCAGCTCAAGAGGACCATATGCTACAACAGCTGAATTTTAAATGCTTTTTTTTTCTTCTTTTTTTCCTTTTTTTCTTCTTCCCCCAAACTCCGTTGTCATTCCACGCTCATCTTTCACCCCAGGAAAGGCGTCACGAGGAGCGAGCATGAGGCTGAAGGAAAGGCTTACAGCGCCATGGGCCGCTTCTGCATGCACGTCCTTCAGCTATAGTTTTCTATCAACTAATGGCAAAGAATTTGGGTTTAATTCACCATGCTTTTCCCTCTTTCATTATCGCACCATTATTGGATCTTCTCTGAGCTGTGAAGCATCTCAGTGCTGGGGATGGTGATGCTGGGAAGAAAAGCAGTAATGGAAGCGGAGGAAGCAGCGTGACAAAGCACTGCTGGTCCATTTTGGAATTAACGATTTTTCAGAAGCTATCAATTACATCCCTTAACTGGGGAGCACAGATTATAAAGGGGGATATAATTAGTGGCAAATGCTGTGAGATATATAAAGACAAATAGGGGAGTGGGATGAATGGGAGCTCATAAATTTTGTTGAGAATCACATTTGGATGTAATCATTCATTACTGGGGGTCTCTTGAAGCGGTTCCAAAATGTGGGTTGTGCACGCTGGAGCAGGTTGCTCCCATTACTAAATCAAGTGCAGGAGATTATTGATTCACAAAGAAAAATCGGTGTATTTTAAAAGTGGAAATGAATGGATTCAGTGCAGCATTCCCTCTTTGCCATCAAGTGGCTCTTTATAGGTTTTCACTTGGTCCCCTGTGGTGCCCATGGGTATGATTGAATCGCTTTCTCCCATAGGGGACGGTGCTTTCTGCCTTTCCTTCAGCAGGTTGAGGGCCTGTTAGAGCTTTTCTAGCTGTGCTGGATGCACAGAATGCTGCATAGCTCTCCCTCGTGCCCAAAGGTAGAGAAGTTTGTTTGAGGCACTTCTGCACTGAGCAGAGTGGTTTTGTAGAGGCATGGAAGGACGGTGGGAGAACTCACAGTGCTGACACAGAGCTGGGGATCCTGGTATGTCCCACATGTCCCACTGCCCCCTGCCCACCTTCCACTGCTGGAACCTTTGCAGGATGATTGGATGCAATCACATCAGGCCAAAAGTGCTTTTTCTCCAAGCAATCCACCTCATCATTATTAGTGACAGAAAGGTGACCTATAGGCTGCCAAACATCACCCATTTTTAAATCTCCTATTTTCCCCCCCAATCCTTCAATCTAATTAGGCTCACATCAGTATATTATTACAGAATGTAATCATTCCTTTCTTCTAATAACATTCATGGATAATTTTATTTCTCATTTTCAGCCTCCTACTCCTGCGGTGTAATTAGTGTCTCTGGCACCTCGTGACGCTCAGAATGAGTTGCAGCTGCTAATTGCTAATTGAAAAATTAGAAACTCAGTTAGAAAAAGGATCTAATTAAAATGAAATTAGATAAAATCCCTTCAAACTAGTTTCTTCCCTTTTGCTTTTTTCCCCCCAGTTTTGCGATCACAGAGCCATTAGCACTTGCCAATTACACTTAATTGTTAAACACAAATACGTTTTTATTTGACGTCCTCCAAAAACCTTCTCCTAGTGAAATGTACGTCTGTATGGGAGGCTGAATCACAGCCCTGATGTCAGCAGATCACCTGCTGATCTTTTCCTCCCCGTACACAAGCTGGGGTTTTGTGTAGGTCAGTGTTTGCATTTCTCCTTTTCAGAACATGGAACTTGTCCTGGGATGTGCAGATATAATTCTCCTTCTGCTGTGCTCTTGGGTAGTGCTGTCCCCATAGGGTGCAGTGGGCATCCCTGCTTAACTCTGGGGAAGTTTCTCTCCACTGATTGCCCTGCCATTGGCACAGCAGTGCCTGCACTGCTGTGGTAGCTACTGATGCTCATAGGGCTCTCTGTAAATCTCTCCTTGGCCCAGTGATGGGATGTGTGCAGGATAAAGGCAATGTTTGCAGGGAGAGGAGATGTGGGTTCTGATGGTTGGTAGATGGCTCAGGAAACATAACAGAGACCTGGAAATAAAAAGAGAATATCGGGGAAGGTAGAAATTGCAAACCAAAAGAGAATGTAATGATGCTGTGCTAATTGTCACCGTGTCAAAACTTCATTGGACGTGGTTATAGAGCTCACAGCAAGCAGGAAGGAGAAGAAGAGTTAATCTGTCTGCAGACGGGGTTGCTGATGGCACATCTTTTTAGCCGTGGGCTGGTAAACCTCGTGGAGATGGATGCTTTCCCGCTCTCATCTGGGAATGCTGCCCTTGACATAATTAATGCACAGACATGGCTGTCCTCTGCCAGCCCTCCCATCTGTCGGCACGGAGGAGCGCTCGCTCGCAGGCAGGGTGGGCCAGGAGGATAACAAGGTGTTCCTGCAGCAGGAGATGGAGGAGGCTTTGGAGCACCAAGCCCAACTGGAAGCCTGACAAGAGATGGTTAGCATTTTGGCTATCTCCCCTCCCACAGCAGTCACTTTGCTGAAGAGTTAATGCTGATTAAGTTTGGGGCCAATGGGTGTTTTTGGGCATGGAGTGAATTGGACCGTTTGGTGATGCTGAGTGCTCTGGGTTTGTACTTTGCATTATGTACAACTGCTTCAGGGAGGTGGTAAAGCATGGAAGGTTTGTTGCCTGGAATTGCCAGTTATCAGTGTAAATGGGTCAGAAAGAGAATGCTTTCATACCAGGAAAGAGTTGTGCTTTATCCAACACAGCCAGTGCATCTGTACTGAGCTCAGACAGCACGGACAGGAATTTTTTTGCCATGCTGGTGGATAACTGATACCAGAACAAGTATTTCACAACTTCAGCGAACAAGCAGCAGATGTCTCATCACAAACACAAATTTATCACACAAACCGCACACATTACCTCGAGAAACCCCTGATGGGGCACCAGAGTGGGTCCACCAGTCCCTGCTGCTGAACGTAAGGGTTCCTGTGCTGATCTGGGCAGTTTCCTTCTCAAATCACGTGCATCACAAGGAGGTTTCAATCCCCAGCATTTCTGCAGCTTAGACAAAGAGCAAAAATAAGTGCTGTGCACGCAGGCATTGGCGTGTGATGCTCTCAGGGCTCCACCAAACGCACTCGTTTTGTTATTTGATGTGAGAGGCACTGTCTGCAGGCAAGAGATCAAGGGAAAGGAGGGCACAAGGGGCACTGATCTCAGAGAAGAGTGGCCCTCAGCTACTTGATGCTGGCGATTCCAGCTCCTGGAGCAGTGGTTGTTCTGCTAATTACAGCTCTCATCTGCCACGTCAGTGCAGCTTAGTGGGGAAAGGAAGAGCACTTGGGTCGTGAGCTTCCCAAGGCTTTGCCATTTCTTTTCTAAATGTGGCAAGCAAACTTTAAGAGTCCTTTCAAGGTTGCAGAGGATTCTGGGATGAAATGATAGCTATAATGCTGGAAAAAAAAATATGGATTTTTATTGCTTTCACCATGCAGCCTTCATTTTACAGCTGAAATTTTATATATCTTGTAGTAGTTTTATTATATAGACTGATTATTATATGCTTATTGTATCACCTGTCGTAAATATTATTGTGTTATTGATCTGCTCTGTGGCTTTTGGAATATAATGGCAGTAGTTGTGAAAGAAGAGCTATGGGGATTGGGTAGATGTAGCCATACAGAGCACCATCTTTCCATCCTAGTTGGATTTCAAACTCATGCACCTCTTACATATTTTCTGTTCATTACAAGGGCGTTGCTTGGTTTTTTGCCTACATTTAGGGTAAATCAGTTCATTTGTAAGAACTTTTCCACCAATTGCAGGCTGCAGTGGGGCTAGAACTTGTAGCAAAAAAAAAACCCCACCGCAGCAAAGTGGGTAAAGTCTGTCCTGAACTTAAGAGAACAATGAGAAAAATGAAGAGGTGCAAGAAAGGAAAAGGAAGATGTTTCACAGCCAGTAGATTGTGCTGTGGGAAGCTTTACCTGACTGAGCAATCACAAACCAGAGCTAAGCATCAAACAGTGTGCAGACAGCAAGCTTTTAGGTTAGCTCATTCCCAGCTTTTGAAGAAAATAACGTGCCATACCAAATATTTGTAGTCTTTTGTGATCTGCGTTTGTCTCTGTTCTGATCATTCAGAACAAAGTAAGCAAAGCAATCAGTTACGGGGAGAAGCGTGCCAGCAATGGGATTCTTCATTACCATTTAGAAAAATAAGCACATATTGATACACACATTCTGCTGATTTTAGATATATATATATGTTATATATATGCACATGTAGAATGCTGTTGTCACATTCAATTTGCAATGCGCTGGAGCTCTGTAATGGTGAATGGCAGTAGAAAAGAAAGGGGCAAGGAAGGTTGAAGAGATGTATATAACCATGCTGAAAAAGACTCTTCTGAAGCCCCGAGGCTTCTGTGATGGGATCAACCCATGCAGCACAGTTGTGTATGTAGAGATGGACCGAGGAGGGAAGAGCATGATTAAAAAGGACAGATCTTTTGTAAGAGGTTACTGATCCACTGGGAAAGAGAGATGAGTTGGAGAAAAGGTGCCTGAAAGGGCTGAGCATACGAGCACAGTCCTCAGACCCACTCAGTTCCACTGTTCTTTTCAGTTCATCTTTGGAATTTAATATTCAGGCATTACAAGTGTCTCTCCTGGCTTTGAATGGATATTTCTGAGTCAATAAGCACGGTCAGTCCTTCCTGGAAACTGCTGTGTGTTAATTCCCATGCTTGCTCTGTCTGAGCTCATGCACATGCATGGTGACTCTCAGCAAGCTCTGGGTGTTGAGAGTTTATATAGATCCCTTTTCCTGTGTAAATACTCCCAGGTATGCTAATATATACCTAAATTTAATTATCTCTTCTTAATAAGTGAGGTAAGATTGAGTCAAGCCATGTCCTTCCTCCACTACTTACAACCAGAGAGGCAGTGTCCATTCTGTACCTATGTGGACATAGAGCTGCTGAATGAAGTGGCCTTGCCATTCGTGATTCTGAAATCTGAAAAATGCCTCCCAACACATCTTTGGTACGTAGGAGCTGTTGTACATATATACATAAATAACAGAAGTCTGCTTAAAGGCTCGTCAGCTTCTCCATCCTCACATCCTGTCTGGATAATTCAAGCTGGGCCATGATGGCGAAGGAATCATAACTGGTAGTTGGTGGTATTCAGGATCACAAGGCAGGGTTTGCCTGGCAGCCTCAGCAAGGAAAGCACGTGGGAATGATCTCAATTAAACCAGGGAGCCAGGTAGAACTGGCAAATAGAGATTGCAGGCAGAAAGTCAGAGCGATGAAGTCCAGTGTGGACAAAATACGCACCAATTGCAAAACTAATCATGGAAATTCATGCTCAAACTGTCAGGGGGACACCAGCCATCCGACATTACCCCAGGAGTGCAAAATGAGCTGCTAAGGAGGGCAGGCTGCTGGTAGCAGTTGTCTGTTATCGCGTGTCTCAGCTCGGTTCTCCAGATGCAGAAATATTTCCCAAGTTGCAATGAGTTCTCAAGTTTTGCTTTTACCCTGAGGCTGAATTGGTGGTGATGGCATAACAGGGCGCGTGTTCCTCGGGTCTGCAAAGTGATACCCTCCTGTCATGGGGAGGAGAGCAGCCCTGAGCAGATGGATGGAAGCACGCGGGCTCCAACCCAATGCTGTTACTGATGAGCTCCACGCACTGCGGGGTGCAGAGAGCAACAGCAAACAAAGGGAATGGATTTCAGGCATTGCAATCTCCATCTTTTTGCCTCCACTCCATCCCACCATCCTCAACCCCTCGGGGCTGCCATCAGAGGAGCTGCTGTGTGATCCACACACGGCTGTTGGGGGCAGAGCCATTAAAAGTGGCTCTTTTGAGCAGGAGGGCTGAGAGCAATCGCAGGTGTTGTGGCTTTTTGGTTTTTTTTTTCCCACCTGTTTAAGCAGTGTAAAGCAGATTGCATTGGGAATTGGTGGTTCTTCTCGCTTTTAAGCTCAGTTAAAATGACAGTGGAAGTAAATGTAGCAGCAAATTGTTATCTCGCCACGAGTGCCACAAGGTGACGCTTTCACAGGGGCACTGCTTTTGATGAAGTATGATGCCTTCATGTTATGACAACCAAAGACGGGTTATTAAGGTACAAATATAAACAGGACATGAGAAATGTTTCACTTGGAGCTGGTTATAAACGTTGCCAGAGAAATCCCATCTGCAGATTCAGTGGTGACTTCCCATGAAGGAAAGCCAGGCACAGGGAGCAGTGGCAGCCTAGCTCCATAAGAACCAGCCCTCTTCTCTGACCCCAGTTTTCTCTCCTTTTGGCCAATGCAGAGTTAAATGTCTTTGTGCACAGGGCCCTTTTCTTGGAGCAGTTTTTTGGCAGGGGGACCGTGACCTTCTCACAGGGGTTGGAGAGGTGAGACCAGGGGGTTTCAATGCACTGCTATGAGCTGGGCTAATCTAATTGTAGTCAAAATGCACTTTAATAGTAATTTAATATAATAACTCTTGAGGATGTTTTGTACTCCTGTAAATGTTTTACAGGTATTGAGTAACTTAATTTCGTGCTGCACCAGGGTAGAAGTTCAGGAGGGGATCTCAACCATCATCTCAGCATAGCCTGTCCTGGGAAGGCATTGGTTAGGGATGCAGGGCAACTCTCAATGCTGCTGAAAAGCCATCTTTGATCGGTGCAGAGTGAAGCCAAGCAAACTGTTGTAAACATCCCTACAGAAATAACAGGTTTATACTGAATGTGGATGTTTGCAGGATAGTTGTATAGTTTGCAGTGCGCATTCAAATCAAGCCTTTCTTTCTAACCCCTCTTTTCCTCCTTTTGGGGCTGTTCCTCATGTAACAGCTGAATCTCACCTTGCTCAGTGCTGTAACTCATGTCGATGCATTTGTTGCCTGTTGGTAAAGCTAAGAAACAACTGTCCTGGGCAGAGCTGCGGGAATTCCTCCCTGTGTTTCTGCCTCTGCCTTTCCTCTGCTGAGCAGTGCTGTTCTCTGAGCACCTCGTGCAGAATCCATCCCCAGCTGCAGTCAGTGTTGGAGCATTGTTCAAAGCACGCTGCAGGAATTGCAGGCTGGCTTCTGGCTTTACCATAAAGACATCAATTTATCCTCATTTTCCCTAGGCTAGCTCTAACCCTGTAGCTTTAATAAACATGGGAGCTGAGCTGTTGTCTGTAGGTGCCTAACACGAGATTCAGATATTCAGTTCAACCTCAAACGTTGTGCCAGCCAAGACACAGACTGCAGAACAGCATTTTGTTTGCAGTGACCAGCATCTCCCCACTGTTCTGGCTCTGGTTACACCGAAAACAACGTTGTGTAGTTCAGTGATGGAGCATGTTGAATGAGATCATGATGACAGCAGCACGAGGCACAGCTGGGATGGGGCAGGGGAGTCTGCAGGGAGGCAGCTGAAGGAACAGCCATGAGCAAAGGATGAAGTTATGTCAGCGGCCAAAGTTCTCCCTTTGATTATTTTGGCAGCTGTTCCCCTTCGCTGGGAGCTGGAGTTGGCTCCATCTATTCGGTTAAGTTTTAATAAATAGCAATTGGACAAAGCTGACTGAACTTTGAAGTCCGCCTGCTTTGCAGCAGGTGCTTGGGCTAGATAATCCTTGGGTCTCTTCCAATCTATTTTTTTTTTTAGGATTTCATGTAACATGAGGTTGCTCTTGACTTCCTCCTCAACTGCACATGAACTTGCTCATGGATATGTATTTTTTTCCTGAGTACTTCTACCTGAGACTTACAGCGGCTTTCTGGAAATGTTTGCATAAGCAAATCCAATCCCAACAACCACTTACAGGCAATGAAGAGCAAAAGGGGAAAGGGCAGGGGCAATGAGAAGTTAATTTAAGCGTGTAGACTGATGTTTGCAGAACAGCTGTTGCACTGTTTACCCAGCTTTGCTAATTACGGGCCAGGACC
>NW_024962290.1:2315366-2333035 GCF_019238085.1 Lagopus leucura
TGGGTAAGCTCTGCATGTGGAAGTAGGGGTGCATTGCTGGTGTTGCATCTTTCCCATTGCCAGCAGCTCCTTGCCCCTGGGGCTGGCTGGCTGGCTTCATGCACCTGAGCTTTGGAGAGCTGTAAATGTTTGTGGGAGGCAGTGCAGAGGATGGGAGAGATGTTTCTGAAAGAAGAGCTAAATATGCCAGTGTGTGTTATCCATGGGAGCTTCCTTCTGCTCTGCTCATGTGTGACTTTATCCACTGAGGTGGATTGTAGCTACTGTAGTTGATCATAACCCTTTCCCTTAACTGTGCAGAGAGAGAAATCCTTAATGTTTTCGCTGTAAATTGCTTGAAGAGCATCTGAAAGAGGAAAGAACGAAACTGGACATTATTAGCAGCAGGACGAGGGAAAATGGCTTTGAACTGGAAGAGGAGAGGTTTAGATTAGATATTAGCAAGAAATTCTTTACTGTGAGGGAGGTGGAAGAGGTTGCCCAGTGAGGATGTGGATGTTCCCTCCCTGGAAGCATTCAAGGCCAGGCTGGATGGGGCTGTGAGCAGCCTGGGCTATGGAAATGACCCTGCCTATAGCAGGGGGTCGGGACTACATGATCATAAAGATCCCTTCCAACCCAAACCATCCTATGATCCTTTGACTCTATGAATAAACTTCAGCACTCCAGATGTTCTGAAGATCCATCCCCACCTATCGGATGTGGCAATGGGTTTGGAGATTGGTTTTACTTCTCCTCCCACCCCACCCAGCTCTCACCTCCTGCAGCATGCAATCAGAGACCCCCCCCCCCCCAGGCTCAAGGTGGGCTTCAACAGGGTCGTTTTGTTGCTGGGTCTGAAGGAATGCATGTGGATCTCAGTGCCTGGAGTGTTGCACGGGACATTTGTGCTCACGTATCAATAACTGATGAATAGCAGAGACAGATGGGAGAGCTCACAGCACATCTCCTGCCTGGTGTTGAAGGAAAAAAAAAACCTAAAATATCAGAAGATAAAGATGGCAAAAGACCCCTGCAGGGGAAGCCTCTTTGTCTAATGACCTTTCTAGCTCTGTGATAGAAAATACAATAGCCAGCCCTCATAAATCATAGTTCAGGAAAACATCCGGAGGGCAGGCTTTGACACTGTTTGCATATTCAAATGTCACCCCACTCATGAAAGAAAGACAAAATGTTTTTTACTCTCAAAAATGTCAGCACGGGCTGGATTAGAAAAGATAATTCAGAAGTACTTCCAGAGAATAATTACCTTTGTCACCTACCTGCAATGTAGTTAATGAATGGGAAGAGAGGGTGTTTTATTAGAAAAAAAATTATGATTATTAGAGTAATTAATCAGCTGCGTGATGACAGCTTCCCTGAGAAAATAATCTCCAAAGGCCAAGCAGCAACAGTAGGGCATTTTGTTGATAAAGCACCAGAGGCACAAAACATTCCTCTGCTGTTAGATAGGAGTGCTGTGTGCTGGGATTACGGGTACCTGTGGGGATGCTGCGCCTCCAGAGCAAACAGATTCATCATCTCATTGGTTGAACGAAGGAAATGTCATCACCTTCTGGTCTCCCCCAAATAAATAACGCTTTCTTTTCTCCATCCTCTTTGTCTTATCTGTTTAAGCTTCAGCCCAGGAAAGCAATTAGGGATCTATTTGTGTCTGCAGCTCTGCGTGCGTGGCTTAGCATCCCCCATTAGCACAACAGGACTGTTCCACACAGGAAAGGGAAGGAGTAAGGGGACAAACTGAAGGTCCCTTTGGTCTTTGCTGGCCATTTTCATCAGCCTGGACTTCCCATTTTCTGGCCTGAGCTCAGATCTGGATGTTAACACTTTCCAACTTTGATTCCCTATGTTTTCCTAGAAAATGCAGATTTCCACACTTCAGAAAGGCCACAGCTCTCCTGTCTTGGTAGAAGAAAGGACCTGAAAACTACAACCAGAAAATAAAAAAATAGAACAATGGTCAGAATTGGCCACATCGACATGGGCTGGGGTGCAGCAGCTCCCATGGGGATGCATCCCCTGCATGGATGAGCACAGCAGTGACATCCTCAGTGTCACTGTGCCCTCTCCTGTCCCCTCCTGAGTTGTCCCCATGCCAGCAACCAGAGGGGATGTGTCCTTTTGGAGCTGAGTGGTGATACAGAAAGGGGCTGTGGGGCAGGAGCTGCTTGCAGCCTGCAAGGGGCTCTCCGTGCTTCGAGGCTCTGCTTTAACATCAGCCTCTGAAGCAAAAGGTTGAAGGAAAGATGCTGTGAAGTCTGCAGCAGCACTCACTTTGCTGCATTAGGGGTTCTGCCCTCTCTTTCTATGGATATGATATCTGTATGGTGTGGCTCAATCTGCACAGGGACTCATCCCTCCGAGGTCACGCTGTGCCCTGAAGGATCAGCTTTTCCCCTGGATTTCTGCTTCTCTTTGCCCTTGCCCCCTCTCACCCTGCCCAGCTCTGAGCACCCTGAGCTGAGCTCTGGGCAGGGTGTGCGGCTCCATGGCTAAACACACAGTGAGAGCAGAGCATGCAGCCAGATAAAGCTCTGCTCAGGGCTTGCTTACGTCCCCTTTCACCCTGTGGCAGCATCACTTTATTTCTCGATCATGAGATTTTCCTGCTTGTTGGAGCTGCAGGGATTTCTCAAGGCCACCAATGACACAGGGCACCGTGCTGAGCTCAGGGCTCCCCTCCTCTCTCTCGATCTGTTCTGTGCAGTGCCTTCTGCACAGACTGCTGGCACAGTGAGGGCAGAGCACCTTCTGAGCAAAACCAGGGTGTGCTCGCAGCAGAGGGACTATTGCAGAGGATAATGCATGAACAAATGCCAAAGGCAACAGCTCAGAGATATATTATTTACATATTTATTAGAAATTCAGTGCTGCTTGTGAGAGCAAGCTGCATCTGACTTCAATCCCAGTAAGTAAACAACCCAATGGGCACATAAGAGAAAGGGGAAACAAGCGCTGATGCAGTTTACACAAGCTAATACAGTAAAACAAAACATTCAGAACATGGAACTATTTTGCAAGATAGGAAAAAAAAAAAAACAAAACACCTTTATTCTTCTTGGTTAAGCACTGATGAAGTAATAATTGCAAAATAATTTAATTATATGCTGTATCAGTTGCCTCGCAGACCAACAGAATGACAATTAATCCTTGTTTATCTAAACTGCATTCTAGTTCGGTCTGAGCTGCCCTCCAGCACCGAGCATCACTTCTGCTTTATCTGAACTTCTGTTGGCCTCGCTTTCATTAGTATTTTTTTTTCCTCTGGGTACTTTAAGGGGGGAAAAAAAATAACAAGGGCTGCTAGCTGCTGTCCAAGAAGGAGCACCGGAGGGATCTGGGGCATGCAGAGCAGAATAAAGATCCCAGTGGCTGCTGGCTGCCTGTCTGCAGGAGCACAGCCATCATGGTCCACTGCAGCCCTATGGGTGAAGCCCCCCTGTGGATGAGGCTGGTCCACTGCTGGAAAACAAAGTGCTCTTTTGCAGCACGATGGGAAATCGGATGGAAAAGAACTTCAGAATGTGAAAAGCTCCATACTCCTAATTTGAATTTTCTTTTTCAGTGTAAGTCGTTAAACTCTTTCCCCCCGTAAAATAAAAGCTGCAAAGCGGGAGTTATTTTGATTCCATCAGGTTTTGTATGTGAGAAGAATCAAATCCATAGCCTGACCCATAATCTGTTCAGGAAACACTTTGTTTCTCCCACCTCGTGTTGAGAAAGAGCATTTGATATCGCCAGCGATTCAGGACACAATAAAAGGATGAAGAGGCTTTCAGCTTCTTTTCCAACCACTTATTTGAGGCATTTCCAGGTAGATCGGGGTTACAAAATGATCAGGAAGAGGAACAAAGGGTTTGTAAAGGTTATAAGAAGTGTAAAAATGTTTGGAAGTGTTAGCAGCGCTAAAACCTATTATTTAAATTCATCAGATGTCACTTTGAAGGGAGCTTTCAGAAACAGTCTTTATATGTATTCTTTTCTAAGAGAAACTCATACGTAATTGTCAAATAAAGAGCACTCCAGGCCACAGCCCCTACTAAATGTCAAAGCTTCCAGACTAATAATGCCCCGCGGTGTTTTAGATGGAAAGGGTAATGCAGTAATAGCACAGGGCTCTCACCAGTATGGGAACCAGCGCTCTGCTCCCAGCCATGGCTGAGGACATCCGAGTTCCAGGGCTGAGCTTACTGGAGCTGATTCAAAAGGGGCTCCCAGTTGTTGGTGCAGAGCTGTGCTGGGATGCCAGCTAACAGCATTTGGGTATTGGGGAAACATGATTAACAGATGCGCCTTCCATCTCCCAATATCTCCCTTTTGAATTGCAAAGTGGCCTCCTGCTTATTTGGAAATACAATCTGTCTAACCTTCCAGGCACGGTTTATTGCTAATTTCTTATGCCACTATGAATCTATGATTTATTTAACAAATTTCCACCCAGCAAATAAAACAACATTTGTTCTACCTGGAGGGTAGTTCCCAAATATCACAGCACAGCCAGGCAAGGCACGAAAACAGCGGTCAAAAATGATGAACGGAGTGTCTGACTTCAGATAGGAACACAGAAGTGGGTGTGAGCAATGTCAAACGATCAACATCCTGAGTTGGAAGGATGCAGGTCATCAAGTCCAGCTCTTAGAGTCCAGCTCCAACACAGAGTACTGCATCTTCAGCTGTGATTCTCCTGGGAGTCATCGTGAAGCCGTTGCATCTTCAGCTACGTCTTCTTTGCATCATTTACATATGTTGACATAGAGAACAATGCCAGATGTTCTCTGTACCAAAACAAGGAGCAAGCTGTAATGAGCCAATGCTGCAAGAGGGACACGCAGGTTTGAAGCAAACAAACAGCGACCTTGAACTTCCATCTGAGCTTCAGGTTAGAAGAAAATCCACCCTAATATGGCTGTGCTTCTCCAAACAAAGCTTGAAAACTTCTATGTATTTGCTATGGTTACTTATTCCCTTCTCCAATATAAACACTCCATCCTCAGACCTTTGGGTTCTTCTGTTGGAATCGAGCACCCAGCACAGCTCCCCGGCAGCAGAGAACCCTTCTGTGTGTTCTCTCTGATAAGGAATAGGAATCTCCAGGAGTGAAAGTGATGCAGAAGGCCACAATGTGCCTTTCTCTGCCAGTTAAGTTCAGTTGCTGCCTTTTGAGACGTCACAGTCGGTAATAAAATATATTCCCTATACTCAGAGCTCAAGAAAGAAGTTTTCCCCAAACAAACACACCTGAAAGGAAATTTCTTTGAGTTTTATTTACTTTGGGTTATTGAAGTGGCAAGTGTGTGCTGTCCATGCAGTGCAGAGGATTAAAAGGCTCCAACAACAGAGCCCAGACCCCAGTGGGTGCTTAACATCCACCACCAGCAAATCCATTTCTCTCCCTCTGTGTTTGCTTTGTAGCAGGTAGACACAGAGAGCAATGGCAGCAGGTTCTGAATGACATCTGAAGAGCTGAGACATCCTTCCCTGCCCAGGGCTTAAAACAGAGCGAGGCAAGAAAATATCCTCTTATTGGTGTTTGCAGGATTTCTTCTCGATGTCATATTTTAAACGTATAAAATATTTAACCTAGGCAAATGTAGTTGAATCATAATAGGATTCTCAAACTTGTAGGGAAAAAGGTTGATTATTTGCTCTCAAAAGGCCGATTATTTACTCTCTGCTGTGTAAATAACTGCACAAGAGCAGGAAAACATCTGTCCTCCTCTGCTCTTCTCTTGCGTCCTCTTCACACTCAGCATAAAATTGAATAGATGGGAGGAGAGCACAATGAAACTGCAGTGGGGTTGGTTCAGATTGGGTTCTGAGTGTCTGGCGGAGCTGTGGGTGTCCCTGCTCATTGCAGGGGAGTGGGACCAGCTGGGTCTTTTCCAACACCAGGTGATTCTGTGATGCCTTGCAGCATCCTGAGATGGTGCTTCTTTGCCGTGCTGCTGGGGTTGCTCTGTAGAGCTTCATTTCTCTGCCCTTGGTTCATCAGAAATGCTGTCCCTGATTACGTGAGGGATGCAGCAGGTGATGGAGGTCTGTTTGTTTGTGGCTGTGGTATCAGACATTCGTTATTGTTTGACTGTGCTCACAGAAGGATTACTCACCATATTTATAAGGGAATTATGATGTAATTAGTCTGTCTCGGGAGAAGTAAATGTACATTTCCATGGGCTAAATGGACTTCTTCTTCCTGACCTATGTCTGGTGCTGGCAGAGGGGAGGGCAGGGGGAGCAGAGAGGCCCATTGCCCAGCCGTGGCAGTGCGCGGGGACCAGACCCTTTTGGCCTCCCCAAAAGCAGAGCTAAGCAGCTCCTAAAGAGCTCTGGATGCTGTCGCTTTTCTCCTGCTATTGCTCTCAGGCTGCTTTAAACCTCAAGCTCTGCTCCCAGAGCTCAGCGGCCCCCTGGGATTCCTCTGAAAGTGATGGGATCTCAGATCGAGCGGTCCTGATCCATCAGCTCAGTGCCTGTTTTGTAACAGCCGTCCGCACAATGACACACATCACAGCACAAGCAAGGCTTTCTGTTTATAAAACAGTCAATAGCGTTTGTGAAGAATTATTTTTTCCCAAGGACACCTTTCATTTCAGCCTCCGAGGGAGCTGGGAATAAATTGTTCCTTACCATCAGCGCTGACCTCGCATGTTTAAAATGTGGGCGTCTTCTGAACAAAAAAACACCATTTGCTAAATGAAGCAAAACACCATAATAGGTTTAATGATGTAGATTTATCTGCTAACAGTTGTTTTGAGATCACAACAAATCATTAAAATCATTAACTCTCCGAGCTAAATTAGATTACAGATCTTGGAGAATGTCTGGCCACTGCGTTTGCGAGCAGCGCCTCGGCCTGCCTGCGCGCGTCATTAATTCTGCTCAGATTCCTCTGCAGACAATGAACCAATTCAGCATATTCCAAGTCAGATGAAACAAAAAGAAGCCAACATCTTTGTGTGTGTCCATGTTTTGTTTCTTCTCCCAGCTTGTTTCCAGCAGCGGAAGATATTTCCCCGGTATGGGCAGAATAGAATGCGGTTGTTGGGGAACGTTGTCTCCGCTATCACAAAGCTGCACTTATCTGTTGGAAAGCCAGGGAGTGTGGTCCCAGATCTGAACCGTGTAATTAAGAGGCACTTAAAGCTACAAGCCTCGCATAGCAGCCCATTTATATTGCACCTATCAGTGGCGGAGTTGCTGCCATAAAGTGCAGCTTTAAGCATAAGATAAATGAACAGACGTGGAGGGTGTGGGAAGTCCATGGCTGGTGCTGCTGTGTGGGCTGATTGCTCAGCGCCATCCCTTCCCACATAGAGCAAAAGCCATCTCGTGTTCGAGCAGAGCCTGCCTTTGTAGGAATGTGAGCTTGCTCAGGGTTTCCTTTTGCCCCCGTGCCCTTGTGGTGCAGTTCGTAGAGGCTGTGCTGGCTGTGTTTTGGCGTGGATTTGGCTGTAAAAAGGAATGCGTACGCTCCAAAAGAAGGAAAGGTGGAAATTGGGCACATATGTACCAACACACACTGCTGCTCTCTAAGAGCATTGGGAAGGTTACCCTGACCCTCAGCTGAGGTTAGAGAGAGTGCAGTGAAAAGAAGCTCTTGGGCCATACAGCCCATAGGGTGCCTAAAGGATGCCTGAAGGGGAAGGAGCACCGTGTTCTCTGTCCTGTTCCTTGCAGGAACTTTGCATGCCCTTGTTTGTATGTGAGGTTCTTTTCACATCCTAAAGGTAGTGTGGGAGGCTGAGCCTTCATTCCTGTCTTTCTGAAACCATTTTTAGTATCTTTATCTTTTTTTCCCTCACATTTTAGAATTGATTCTTCATCCCCCATACACCTTGATGCTTATTTTCTCCTCTCCGCCCCCTCCTCCGAGCCTCCCTTCCACACTCTGCCTGGTGAGATGGTTTATTCTTTGATTCTGTGTAGCCCTTAGCAGATTTCACCCTTATTGCCACCTGTGAAGAGTTTCACACTTATTAGAAAGGGTATAATTTGGGATATGTGAAAAGATAAAAAGAAAGAAAGAAAGAAAGAAAGAAAGAAAGGGGAAAAAAAACCAAAAATGACAAACAAACCAAAGAAACAAAAAGTGTATTATTTTAAGTGAAGAAAGAGGGAAATGGATTTAAAGGGAAATGAGCCTTGCTGAGCACTGGGCAGGCTCAGCAGGACAAGGATGAGCACCTCCTGACGCCGTCTCCCCTGTATGGGTGCTCATGGGATGAGCTCCATCCCTCTCCTACCCAAACTATCCCCTATTGCTGGCTCTGCAGCTGGGTGAGCTGTGCTGCTCCGCTGCAGGAGGGCTTTGTGCGTCTCTTTGTTTCACATTTGCACCAAATGCCAAAATACCAGGAGAAAAGTTGCCTCCAGCAATTTTTTTGGAGCTAGAAGGGGAGCATTCTAGCTCTTGACATCTTGGCAGGGGTTCTCAGAGCCCATATGTCAGATCCAGAGAAACAGTTCACATTAATTTTAAATGTAAATCTTAGACCTTTGCTAGGCAACTACGTCTCTCATTGCAATTCTACCCACATTTTACTCCAAATAGGCTTGACAATAGCACACTGAAATCTGAGTGCTTCAGCAAAACAGAATCACACCCTTTTGATTGAACATCCATCCTTGTTCTATTTGTTCACTGGCAATTAAAATAAGCATGAAATGTGCTTGGGCATGCTCTTGGTCTCATGCTCATTTTAAATATTAACTCCAAGTCTTCGTTGCTATTATTTAGTAATAATGTTTATTATTGGTAAGGCTGTACTACCTGGGGGCCAATCTTTTATTATTCAGTATAAGCATGCATCAGGAACAACGCTTCCCAGAAGCACTGCTGATCTAATTGAACACTACCGTGGGCCAACAGATAGCTTAAAAATATTTCCTATATAAAACAGCCCAGCCACTAACCAAAATCCTTTCTGTTTGACATCAGTATGAAAAAAGCAGCAGCTCTCCATCTCCTGCTCAGTGTGTCCAGCTATTTTTGCTTCTTGCCACGGGTTTCATTTTGTTTGATAGGAAAACATGGGACTATTTTCCCTCCTGTTTCCAGCACTTTGCTCCTGGAGGCTGCATTAGAAGCAATGAGGGCAGCAGTGCCTGGAGATCTGTGCTGACTGCAGTGCCTGTGGCACCTGTGCCAGCTCCATTCCTCTCCTCCAGGATGTGACATGACTGCCACTGAAGCCACAACTTACTCAAAACGTGCTGCTCAGCTGCTTGCTTTCTGCCCAGGCTCTTCTAGCAGGCTGTTCTTGCCCACAGTACAGTACCCAACTAATTACAGAGCAAATATATGTTTAATTGCCAAAGCATGTGAAATTGCCCCTGTGAGGTTCAGCAGGATGTGAAGTTACCATCTTTCTCCTGTTACAGGTGGTGGTTTCTGCGGCATGGAGGCAGTGGGGCAGCTGAGCTCCTGTTTTTGCTGGCCCTTTGCAATAGCAGCGTTCCAGATGCATTGTTTTACTGATGGAATGGGTGCTGTCTGGGTGCAGGCCCTCTTCCACCACCTCTGTGTTAAACACGTGGCACTCAGCGATGGGTGGGTTAGAATTGCTTACAGGATGATTCAATTTCATGCTGACATGTAGCAGTTGGATGTGAAGCCAGGATAGCAGGGGTAGTGTGAATGTGGAAAGCAAAGCTTCCATGTGTTCCTTTCTCCCACTATTGCCTCCACAAAGCATCATGGCAGACCAGCATGTCACAACACAACACTGCGTGGCAGCCAGCAGTTTCCATCCACTCCAACGAGTGAGAAATACGTTTTTCCTCCCTGCTTCCTGCTGCTTTTGGGTGAGTTTGCATCTTTCTTCTGGAGAACGAAGAACTCCGGGTTTTGGGATTTTGGTTGTTGAGAATGGCTGCTGTCACAGTTGTGCTCTCACAGGTGCCAGTGCCCCTGCTGCCGTGTTCCCTTTGCTCCCAGTTTGCTTATATTCAGGAGGCTGAAATTGGGTGTGAGGCTGAAGGGGAAGCAGGGATGGGAACATGCAGGAGCTCAGTAAAAAGGAAGGCAGGGAAAAGTGGTGCTGAGAAATCCCCTCAGAGGGGAGCAATCAACAGAAATGCTTTCTGTTCTTTCTATTTTATTTTAACCCGAGACATTAACGCTTTTAACAAGTGAAAGTAGCCATTACTTTAATACATGTGCACTGGCTGTGGGCTCGGATAGCCCTGCTAAATTTGGAGATATGGCAGGGCTATTCAGAGCAGCTTAATTTTTGCAGACTCCTTTGGAAAGCCTGGGCTTTTTAAAGCATGTGGTAAAATTCCCTTTTGCTTCACTGCGGCCAGATATCACTGTCTGCTTTTATCTCTCTTACAGAATTTTAGCATAAAGCTCTGAGAGAATTGTGAAGTCATCTACTGGGTTACTTTCTAGCATTTTCCATGCAAGGCAGGAACCCTGTAATGGGGATGGAGTGGGGAACTTCTGCTTAAGCAATGGAGGTGCATTCTCTCCCATTTTTGCAATTCCATATTTACTGCCATTAATTTTTGTTCTGTATTCGTCCTTGTTCCCTGGTTGGCTTGTGCTGGTCTTGCAGCATCGTGGCTTGTGTTTAGGAACGAGACATGTCGTGACACACTGAAGAAAGACGCTTTGCTTCTGTTTCTGTTTTCTTATTTTCATCAGCAAAACTTTGTAATTATGTACAACCTCCCCTTTGTGTATATTCAGTTGTAGGCTGGTGCATTCCTAAGTCACCTAATGAGGGTGCTGTTGCCCAAACAAGGTAGAAGTATTTCCTTCCCTCAGCCTGACCTTTAGCGATAAGATATTGTCTTTGTGCCTGGGCTGAGGTTGACACAAGGTGATATCCAGCACCAGTTCAAGACTAGCAGATGATAATGGAATAGGGAGTCTGGAAAGAATGGAACTTGTGATATGGGGGCAGAATCAGCCTGAAACCCATTGCTCTGATTCAGCTTTTGATTTTCCTCTGCACTTTGCAGCTGTGTGACCCCAGTGGGAGGGCACCAAGGACCGGGATGGTCTCTGCTGCAGCTTCACGTGCCTTTAATCAGGCTTTGGCTCAGCACAGAGCTGCAACTCTTTGTGCGATGAGATTCAGAACCAGTTTGGGGCAGCGATGTACAGGTGAGAACAAGGCTTCCATGGGCAGCAGGACTCTGCAGTGTCTCAGTGCTGGGTCAGTGCAGCAGCATCAGCTGTGCTCTCATCCCAGCAAACACCCAGGGACAGCAGCGTGAGTACAGAGACAGCTTGTCGGATGGGTTATTAAATGAAGTCAGCTCGTGATTCAGGCTGGTTATTGTAATAGATAAGGAACGTCGGGTTATCTTTCTCAGTTACCTTGAGTCATGAATTGGCACGAAACAAAGCTTACTGGAAAATGCACATTTTCTGCCATTTGTGAAAATTAACTCCTCTAATTAACTTACACATATAAATGCACTTAGAATGAAGACATTAAGTTGATTATCTAGAAAATTGCTACCTTGGTAGACTCCCTAATGCCACCTCTAAATATGCCAAGAATTAAATGGCTCTGGTGGCGTTGCTGTATCACCTCAACTGAATGCTTGCTAATGGAAGACACCACTTCCCTTTTTGGATAAATTTAACCTTTAATTCCAGAGAGTGGCAGCAACAGATCCCACTGGGTTTGCTTGCTCTAACCTGTCAGAGAATGTCTCTTGGAAAATCCCTTCCCATTCTGTGTTTTTTTTCCCCTGTTCATTTGCTTGTTTCCAAATCAACACAGTTCAGTAATGCTGGCTGGCATTTTAGGTATTCTGTAGTTTAGATTTAGATTCTTGTGTCATACAGGTGTATCTGAAATTGCAACTTCACCACTCAAATGAGGTATTTCAAATGTGGACGGTAACATGTGGAACAAGCCCTGGTTGCATCTACAGCCTGCATTCCTCCAATGGGCGTTCTTTGCCCTTGTATTCAAATGGAAACATCTTAAAAAAACAACTGGGCTGTCAGAGCCAAAAGGCCCAAAACAAGAGCATCTAAGGAACAGCACCTTCCCCAGCCAGTAATGTACCATTTATTGACCTTGACAGCATCCACATCATATTTTCCAGTGTTGGCAGGCAGCAACGTGCAGCCACGGTAACAGAGTCCACCTTTTAGCATCAGCACGGAGCAAGGGCCAAATTTCCACTCTCAGCTATTAACAAATTACAGGCATACTTTGGCTTCATTATGAAATTCACTGTTAGAGCTACGACAGGAGAAGAATGACAGCGACGGCAGTTCCAAACCCATTCATAGACTTCCTCTGGTCTCAGATGATTCTGATGGCTCATTCTGCATCGTGGGGAGCAGGCTGTGTGTGTGTGTGTGTATGTGTGTGTGTGTGTGTGTGCATGCTGCTGGAAAGCAGAACCCAGCCCTGACAGCATGGCACTGCTCCATATAATTCAGGGACCGATGCTTTCCTCCAGTGCTTGGTCCAGGCACAAACTCTATGGCTGCACTCTTTGAACAAACACAATTGCACCCTCTTTCTTTAAAGAGCAAAGAGAACCTTGTTGAAATGCTTTTCGGTTGTGTTCCGGGGGAGATCCCACTGGCTGTAACATATCGTGGTGTCGAGGACTCTCAGACTGAGAAACTTCAGGAATGTGCAACCTAGAATAGCCTGCTTTTGCATTTTGCTTGACAGTGAAGAAGCTGTGTGACACTGCCTGAAACGATGGCCTTGAAAACCAAACAGTCCCTCCCCCCCCTCTGCCCAGATACTCCTGATTTTTGCTTTGGAGTAAGACTTGTTCAGAGTGTGTCATGTGCTGGTATGCTGCCAGCTTCAGATGGTACAAGCAAATATGGAGTTTTATGCAATGAGAATTTTCTAAGAAGAAAAACTCTGTGCTTTTCATCGTGGACTGAAGGAAAAGCAGCAAAAAAATTACACTTAACTCGCCTGGTTACACTTTGCAATTGATGCTGAGGCTAAGAGACCAGACCTGAACAGAACTGAGTTAAAGAGAGAGCCAAATTTAGACTTTATATAAGCCTTATCTGTGACTATTGGAGAAGTGGGAAGAGATAGAGAGTGCTACAGAGGTCCAGTTCCGATCCTTTCACAATGAGGACTTGATTAACACCACAACTTCTTTGGGCTTTAGGAGATACAGGGACTGCAGAATGTTTCCCAAAGAGCTCTTAACTCCATTTAGCTTCCACTGGAGAATGTCTGTCTGTCCCTGCAAGAAAAAATAAATAAGCCAGACATATCTGATTTCTGAGCCAGAGCTGTCATCACGTGAAATGTCATCATTTACTTCCAGTACAAAGTAGATGAATTCTCTTAATTTATTGGATACTCAAGCCTGTATTAATTGCTATCTGTTAAGAATTACAGTATTTCAAACCATCTATTAGGAAACTTCAAGATGTTTTATTATTGTTATTATTTGGCAATTAGCTGCTGCAATTATCTTGCTAAACGCTGTTTAAATGGGCTCGCTGTAATCTGAGGATTTCTGCTTTCTGAACGTTCAGGAAGTCAAAATGAAGGATCCTCCCCAAAACCTCTCCTTGATGCTCAGTTGCTGGCAGCTGCCCTGTGGCCAGAGGAGGGCCATTCTGCTTCCCAGCTGCTGTGCTTCTGGCACTGGTGACATGAAGAGAGTGATTCTCTTTCTGATAAGACAAAGGCTTTACAAACTCTTGTCATTTTTTGTTTTCTTCATCCTTTTCTTTCCCGTTTAATAGGAGCCCAGTCAGTTCCTCCGTTGCTGTTGGTGCAAGATGCCTTTGTGTTAAACTCATGAAGGGAAGATCCCCTCTCAGAGAGTTCATAATCTGTACAGACAAGATGGACAAAGAAAGCATTATGCTCTTACTGCCCTCTTCTTAGCAGAAAGCAAGGGATGCAGTGGCACAGCCAGTTCCCCATGCAGGTCACAATGTGCGTGTGAGATTGCTGCCCTGAATGCCTGACCAGCCAAATCTGCTTGGCCAATGCCCTGCGTTCATTTTCAGATGACCCTTAATGCCAGGGCAGCAGAGATGGATTCTCATTGCATGAGATGTTCAGCCATAATAATATTTCTTTAATACTTTAATTTTAAGCCCTTGTCTTTTTTTTTTTTTTGCTTGTCCTTCCGTTAGGTCTGAGACATAGAAAGTTGTTATTTGTCTGGATATCAGGAGGTTGGTTAAATACTATCCGTTGCCGTAGGGCTGTGGAATATTTCATCACAGACAGATAAGACCCAATGTCACAGTTCTCAGAAATGTCAGAAAATTAATTATGGACTTGTGCCAACCCCTTTACTCTCTTCCCCATTCTGCTTAATGTCATGTTTAGAGACTTAATTTAGCAAACCGTCTCATTAGCTCCAACAGACCAGTAAGAAAAACATTTCTCACCAGGCATACAGGGCTCTGCCCAGTTCATTGTCTACCGAGTGCAGAATAGGCTGATAGGGAGAAGCTCTTACTGTTTCCAGACCTAAACTTGTGCACGGTGTCTTTCTGCACTTTCAGTGAGATCAGGCTGTATTTCCTATACCCATCCTCTTAAGGCACAGTATGAAATATTCAGCCCACAACTCTCTAACCCTCTCACATCAGGCAAAATTCACCAATAAACCTCACTTTAAGAAGGACATCCCTGATCCTGACCCTACCCTTGGCAAAAGAAGCATTCTTAGTGCTTCCCAAACCCCGAGGAAAATGAAGCCTTTGAGCAGAGTTATGCTGTTATTTTCCAAGAGATTTGCTTGTTCTGTACCCAGACTAAACAGGAACTCCTAGCAAAAATGGATGGGAAATCTCATCCCTTCCTCAGCACGATGAAGATACACCGATTTACCCTCATCAAAACACATGGATCTCAAAAAAACCCAATTTTTTTTGTTGTTTTTATTCTTTATGGCTGAATTTCCAACTCACTCCTGTCAATGCAGCTCCAAATGTTGCAGCACATCTGCCAGCTCTCCATGTTTTCAAGCCTCCCTGATACTCGTTCTTTATCACTAAATATTCTGCTATCAAGACCGCACGCACTTGATATCACTCCAGGATTTGAGAGGGCTGGTACACAAAGTTCCTTTGTATGAGATGAGACACTTAACCTTTCCAAAGAGAAGAGCTGTTTTTAATCATTACTTCTGATTTGCACATACAGAGCATGACTATAAACATTTCAGGCTTTTTGTGGAGTGTCTTTCCCTCTCGAGCGCTGCATTTACAAGCCATTTGTTTCTATTCAAAGTTTGAAACTGTGATTTTGCTGCAACCCTTCAACAGCTGAACTGCACCAACAGGAGTGCTCAATCCATCATTAGAGCCACGAAACACGCTTCAAAATAAATAAATAATGGCAAAACCATTCAGTTTGGATAGGATGCACGGAGGGGGGGGGGGGGAGAGAGCAATTTGCTTAATGGATTTTATTGATTTAAAGATTAAAATACTCAGAGGGTTAGATACAGCAAGACCCTATTTTTCTACTTGAAAATCACAATCACTTACAGCGTCTTTGTGAAAATGCAAAAATTAAATGGAGCTAAATCTATGGCACTGCCAGCTGAAAATCTGTAGGTCCTTGAAGGGGAAGATGGAGCACAGGGGACTGCTGGCTGGGCGCTGCATGGACTCTGCTGTGCTTTGGTATCTTTAAGGTCCTTGGCATCTGTGCTCCGGGGTGGACTTCAGAAAACTGTGGTCAGATTTCTGTATGCAGGATGAGTGGTTGGGTCACCATGTATTCTACAGAACCTGGTTTTCAAATGCGTTCGGAGCCTTTTGCGCAGCCTCTCCTGGCTGCGGAGGTGGTCATGCAGGGATGCCAGCAGTGGGTGCTCACCCAGCCCTGCCTTGCTTTGGTGGCATTTAGCAGCACCAAAGTAAGGGACGAGCTCAGATTAGAGCAGCATTTAAGTGGCTCTAATTTGCTGCAGTGGCTGGTGTTCCCTGGCAATACGCTTTGCATTTAAACTGTCTTTTTGCGCAGTGTTTGTGCTTGCGTGTGCCGAGTAGGAGAAGGTGGGCTTAACGAGTCAGTGCCTAATTACTGATACGTGCATAAAAACTCTGCTTCGTGTCCACGCTGAACAGTTCCCTGAAAGAATTACAATTTCAAACATCCTCCTAAGGTTTCTGCAGTTTGAGAGCCCTGAGCTGTACTCAGACTGCAAGGTTCACCAGGCAGCACAGCTTCCCAAAAACTGATTCTCTTTTCAGGTTCTTTTTTTCTGAGAGTGTGTGAGAATACCTGTGCTGGGATCTCCCCAGAGATGAAGATCAGATCTTCTAAACAGCTCTGGTCCCTCTACAGACACCAGAATAGGATTTAGGTTTCTCAGAGGCAGAAGCATCCAACCACAAGCAACCATGTGAGGTCGTTCTAAAATCTAAGCCTAGCTGTGGGCATGGAGTGTTTTGATGCTATTGCCTGAGCAATTCCTCCTTATTTCAGAGGAGATGGTGGGAGGACTGAAAATTGCACTCTACGTGGGCACCCAAATTTAGCTGTCACCTCTAATATTTGTAGATCAGACCCTTCTTTTTTCTTCTGAGAAATGGGGATAATGATGCCAGCACTGTGACATTTATGTCTGAAAAGCGGTGCGCACGTGTGAAGCGTAGAGAAGGGTGATTATGTATCTTATTTACACAGGAGAGGACTCCTAAAAGAGAAAAAAAGAGAAAAATCTGAATGCATTCACGAACATGAACACGTTGCCTGGAATTCTAACAAGTGATTTCACTTATTAAATTCTAACTGAATAATAAGAGGAGGTTCAGCGATAAATGCTTGGAAGAGTTGAGAGCCTGAGGTAGCAAAGCAGTCCATTTATCTCTTTTTGTCAAAGCTCTTCGCACCACTCCTGCCTCCTTACTTCATGCTGGATGGCACAGCCTCCTTCCTCTGCCCTGCCCTCAATGTGATCCTGGGAAAGACAATAGATTAGGGCGAGAGCAGCATCTGTCTTCTAATGATGTTGTATTCTCAGTGTGGTCATCAAAAGCTCCCACCACCTGTTCCCACCTGCTTCGTCCTGTCCTTCTTTGCATCCGCCTTCCCAGCCTCAGAATCAGTCCAGCCAACAGTGGATGACAGATCACAGTGAGGATTGGAAAAGAAGAGGTTTATTGGTGTTTCAGTGGATGGGTGGATCTCACTTCTGATAGTAACACCCAGAATACTTTAAAGTAAATGAATGCTGGAGGAGCCCATCAGGTGCGTAACAACTTCATGTAACTGCAGTTACAGGAATTGCAGGAGCAGTTGGGCCACAACTTCCAACCATGGTATGGAACAAGTGGAGAGGTTTTGAATGAACAGAGCAGAGAAGGTCATGGAGCTTCTGCTGAGTGTGCTGCAGTGTGAGGACAGTCCTGTTTGAGAAACTAGACAGTCTTTGTTAGGGGAGATGTCCAGTAATTCAGTATCTATTCCATGTGTACCTCTAAGCTTTTGCAGAAGAGTTGTAATTAGGAAATGAGTCTTTGTTGTCCTCATTTAAGTCTTGTCTTCTGAACTGATGCTCTGAAACTGGTGGCCATTAGTGCAAATGGGGATAGCAGTGTTTCTCAGAGCAAAGACATCTGCAGTTGCTTGAAGAGCCCTGATAAACTCTAAAGAGTCAGACTGGTTGCTTTGTATCTGCTCCTGCTTTATTTTATTTTATTTTATTTTATTTTATTTTATTTTATTTTATTT
>NW_024962290.1:2333045-2459059 GCF_019238085.1 Lagopus leucura
TTTATTTTATTTTATTTTATTTTATTTTATTTTATTTTATTTTATTTTATGTTATTTTGACTGGGATTGTCATGCTTTTTCTGTCATATTGCAGTTTTATGTATGGAGAGGATGTTTGGGAATTACCACTTTATATTCAAATCAGGGACAGGGTTATCACTTCCTCCTGTATTAAGAGAAAAAGGGGAAAAAGACAAGTGAGATGTTACAGTTGGTCTGCAGATCTTGGAGCCAGCAGAGTTCAAGCAAGCTAGGCTGACGGCTGCTGAATATCCCAGAAAACCATTTTTTGGAGGAAGCTGGAACAGACGATGCAGGTTTTAATAATGGCTTTATTGCTTTTGAATTGTAGCCAGCAAGCACACAGCCAGCACTTTACCCGCATATTTTCATTCAGATAAATTTTCGTTCTTGCATTTATCTTCTGTAGGAGTGAAGTCTTACAGATTTAAGCCTGCATCTCCAAAGGGGCCTTGCGTGGCTTTTTAAGCAGAGGGACTTTAAGCTGGTGTTCACGGCAGATGATCTGTCTTTGCTACAGACTTAGCCAGTTTGCTTCCTTTCAGTCTATGCACTAAGCTGTGAAATTCATGCCTTTAAGCCCCAAAGTCTGACCAATGTAGCTGAGGACTGTTGTCTTTGTGTGCAAATTTGTCCCAGACCTTTTAGAGGAAGGCTGTACCCGCAATCCCAGGTTGGTTCGTATCTCATCCAAGCATTGCTGAAAGTGCCACCATAGCTCACTTGCCTGTATAGATATGTAGTAACCTGGTGTGTTTCTCTCTCAGACTCAGGACACTGTTAATATTCTGTAGTTAATCACTGCTGTGTGGTGCTGCTTGAATCCAGTTCCCTTTACTGCAGTATGAGCAGGTCATTGAAAGTGCACCTTGCATTGCTCTGCCTCTCAGGCAGCTAATGTGCATCACTGTGAGATGAGAGCAAAGTGGACCTCAGCTGTGGCTAAACCAATATGGCAGGAATGTACGCTTATTTGCACAGCAGTAAATGATTTTATAAAGTCCAAGGCAGCAGAGTCTGGCCTTGTCTCTGGTGCATGTGCAGAGATTAAGCCTTGATAAGCTATGGGACTTCCATTCTCAAAGCAGGTTCATTACTGGCAGCAAGTTCCCACTAATGTACTACAACACCAAATAAGGAGAGCAAATGAAACATCTTAATACTGAAGACATAAATGACAGTCTCTGGTAACCTGATTAAGAAACAAGGGAGACTTAATTCAGCTGCACCAGGTTATAGATAGGCCCAGGACTGTGCCCCAAACAGCCGTTCAGGCGTGAAGACGTTTCAGATCAAAACCTCTGGGTTCTCTCAGGCACATGTACTGAAACAGCGATTACTGAATCCTCCAGATGTCTGTTTCCTACTTTTTAATCTACCTCTTCTGCTTTTACTGAACAAGATATATACTTAAGCATTTCATTTACATAATGTGTTAAATATTTAAGATTTACTCTAAGGGCCTTGTGTTTTCCCAGCCAAAAAATCTAAGAAACGATTGTTTTACCTTCACAGCATTGAATTCAGAGGATCTTTTCAAGTGGTCTGTTGTGTAAAACCTTGCAATTAAGTGAGAGCTTGAGCAGTGCATGTGGGGAAGAGGACTGGACCAGGCAAGTTCAACCCGTCTTGTTTGCCCTTGATTAGAATAGCTGAAAGCAATGGGGAACCATTTTGTTCAGTGAATGTGAGCCAGAAGAGCCGGCCTTGTTTCCACTCTTGTACAGTTCGTTATATTTTATCTACATTTTTGCATCTTATTAGTAATTCATAATGTGCTGAAGGAGGTGCAGTGCAACTGACAGCACCGAGACTAAATTACAGTGCAGACGGGAGCCTGAAGTCTGCAAAGCCATCTTGCAGGCATCGCTAAATCCCCCCCAGTCATGTTTCCAAATGAAAATCCATTTCCAAACAGGAAAATGTTTTGAAGCCATCCCTGTTTGGGCTGGAAAGTGAGGCTAATTCAGTGTAATGAGAGGTGAACTGTGCTCAAGACGCTTCCCTTGCCACTGGAGACCCCTTACAAATGATTTTGCTCCTTCAGTCATTAATTTTTTATGAACTTTAATAGGCCTGCAGCCTAGAGACCTGCCTGGGTGTTGATTAGCTTCATATTTTCTCTCGTTAATGTGGAATCTGATTAGCCCTTGTTACAAGCATTTCATCTGGTCTGGCAAATGGCGTTGTCCTGATATCAAGCATTACAAGTTTACTTGGTCTGAGGAAATAAAACCTTTGCCTGGAGCTCAGCACTCCCACTGCCTGGGGGGAACTGGTGGTCAAAGGGCTCCAGCCTGTGTGAAATCTGAGTGGCAAAAAGGGGCTGGTGCTGCTCCTGATCCCCAATCCCTGTGTTCCTCTGACACTCTCCATTGCTGTGCTGGAGGTCAGTCCACAGCACAGGGCTCCGAACCCTCTGCAGCCCTGCCTGTGTCACCAGGCCCTTGATGCCCTGCCTTGCTGTGCCCACCATCACGTTGGCACCAGGCAAACCCCCTGCACCCAGAGCTGGGATATTGAGCTTTTGCTCCTGTTGTCTCTTCTTCAAACATGCAGAATTCTAAGCTTAGCCTCGTTCAGCTTCCTGACCTTAAAATCCGCAGTTCCCTGTTGCTTGATGTTCTGTGATAGAGACACGCAAGGAGCACGGTCTTTAAGTCTCTTTAAAACTGCTAGTGAATGAAAATAAAAAGTGTTGATACAGAGTGATGCTTAAGGGCAGCCAAGGCTCTCTGTGCAATAAGCTGGAGAGCAGCTCACGCAGCCCGGCTCTTGACACACACAGCAGCTCGGGGTTGAGTTGCTGTGATTCATCATATCAAGACTGTGTGGTTTCCATTCCAAGGGATCAGAGCCTGGCAGCCATCTGCAGCTGTCACCCAGTGCCCAGCGTTGCTTTTTGGGGTGCAGGAGGTGCTGAGCACAGATGGCAATGCGTGCAAAAGAGGAGATTCATTTTTGCTGCAGCTTTTGTGCTCTCTTGGTGAAAAGTAAGAGAAGTTTTATGAATGACCCAAACGCTCCCAGCTAATGGCTAGAGCTGAAAAACACCCATTGATAATCCCAGGTGAATAATATCTCAGCAGACTAAAGGAGTCTTTTACCTGTCTGACACCATTATAGATGTCGTTAGTTAACTAGGATAGTCAGGGGTTTCAGAGCAGGCATTAAGTGAGATTGCTTGGGTCATTATTAATTATGCAGATTCTCCATCTTCTACTGTCAGAACACGGGAGTTAAATAAACACAAATGGATCAAACTGCTGTGCAATAGAAGCTTTATGTTAATATAGCAAAATGCAAGGCAGGAGGTGGCAGCTACATTAATCTGTGGTGGATGGAAGTATGCAGGGACTTACAGAGACATTTGTTTCTGTTCTGCAGTAGTGGAATTGAAGCATCATTTATAGTGCCCCAGCAGCCAGTGTCCCAATGTGCTGGGCACAGCATATAGTCATCTTAAAGGATGGTGCTTGGCTCAAAGAGGCTGCACTCTAGTTTGACTAATAATTTGAGAGGAATTACATCAGAAGGATAAGAGACCTTGGATCGCACAGCAGAGCAATAGCAAACAATGCTGTTTGCATTGCTTTTGTTTAAAGATTGGAGTTTGGACAGCTGACCTCAGTTTGCTCTGGAACACCAGTTTCTAGGAAATAAAAAGGCATTTGTTGAGAGGGACCCCTGGATTGCTCAGAGTGTGATGGTAGGAAAGCACTCTGGCTACAGGAGCCTTGCGCTGGAGTGAGGATACGAGCTTTGGGTCCATCAAAGCCCCTTAAACACAAAAAGTTGCTGGTTGTTTCTGCTGGAAATTGAATTCTGTTGGAATTCAACGTAGTTATTAGAAAAGAGAAGGTCTATAGATTTCTGATGGTTAATTGTTCAGAATGTAGCACAGCTTGAAAGGGAAGTTAAAAAAAGCCAGTCAAACTGCAGCAACGGCTTTCCAAGCATCTGTTACTGAATGGGGAAGAGAGAAACAAAGAGACTGGGCACTATTTCCTTAAAACTGAGAGCTTCTGTCTCTGCATTGGAGGATGAGCCTTATATAAGATAGTGAGCACTGCTGTACCCTATTTATCTATTTCAGCTTGTGGCAACACACACTTTGCCTCTGCTGCCAAGCAAGCTGGGTGTCAAATCAGTACAGATGTGCATAATTCAAGCTGGCACAGAAAGTGATGGGTTTTGCATTGGACATGTTTATTTTCTTCTTGCAAGGCTTAAGCATGTCATTTGCTGTCACACATGCCCTTGTGAAATCTTGGCAAGAAATCAATTTGATTTTCAGTGTCAAGCGGCTTTCTTTAATGTCTCTAGATAAGGTTTGTGTGTATTCTGTGCTGGAGGAGTTATGTGTGTACCACCTGGGGTCAACAGCAGAAAGCTCTCTGTGAAATAATCATGCACAAAATTTCAAGTGAATCTCTGCAGAGCTGTTGTTTCGTTTCCATCTCTTCTAGCACCGGACATTCCCACTCTTACCTTCCCAAACCACATGGAGGACACAACATCACGTGTGACACTGGTGCCCAACCACAAAATTCTTTGTCCTTTTGGATGAGTTGGAGCTGGTTTCTAACGACACCCCCTGAACTCAAAGCTGTTTAGGGCAAGTTTGCTATTTCAAGTCATGAACTGGGCAATGTTGAACCACACTGCTACTCAGTGGAGAATCCACAGCCCCAGTAGTCCCAAGGGGTCAGATTTCCTGAGACCTGAGGAATGGCTACTGATTAGACAGAATCCTTTACCTTCTGAGGGACATCTGATATAAAAAGTAGCTTCACGTGGAACATTTATGCCTTTTGCCACTGTTCTGCATACGTGCAAAACTGTCCATTAGTAACGTGTGGGCAACACCCAGTGCTGAGATGGACTCCTGCAGAGTGCCAAGATGTGTATGTGATGTGACCAAAGCAAAAGAAATGCACCCGTGCAAAGGCAGTTGCAAGTGAACCCTGCAGTGCAGTGTCATGTTTGCCAGTCGTATGGAAGTTGTCAAACTGTATGAAAACATGCAAGAGTCTCCCAGAATAGAAGGATTCTCTATTCCAGCATCAGCACAGTAAATGTGAGTTTAGAAATGCCATTACTGGCTTTCCTGTTTACGTCAGCTGCATTTCTTCAAAGGACTTTAACCCCCCTTTCAGCCCATGCAGAGCTGTGTGATCTCATTAGATCTCACCAGCGGAGCGGTGCCAGGGGAGGTGGGTATTTGCATTGAGGGTGTTTGCATTGAGGAGCTCCGTGGTGCACTGCCATAATTCCTACTGTTCATAAAATGACTCCCCTCTGAGCTGGGACTTTGTTCTGTTCAAAGAGTGACTCTGTGTTCTGATGCAGGCTGATAGCTGGGATGGGTGTCCCAGGACTTTACACAAGCGGTGGCTCGTGGCTGTTCTGGAAGCTGGTGCTGCCATCCTGAGTCAAATCTAATAGGAAATATTATTTAGTTCTTCCTTCCAATATGTACAATAACTTGCCTTGTGTGCTTGTTTCTTTCTGCTTATGCTAGTGCTGTGATTTTGCTTCTTCTATTCCTTTCTCTTGCGGGTGCAGTAATTCCTCTATGAATTTGTTATGCTTTAAGATTAATAGAGAGTAAATGACTGCAGTACAGAACAAAAGCAGGATGCCCTTTAGAAGTGCGTGGATCTGTTCCGCCACATCACGTACCAATTTCTTCTGATTCTATTTCATCTCACCCTTTCCCTCAACAAAGTAGTCAAAAGCTGCTGCTATTTATAAATGTACTGCACATATATTCAGCGTCAGACTGTGGAGTTTGGTGCAGGCTCCCCTGCGGGGCCGAGCACGGAGAAGAGGTTACCCACTGCCTTGTGCATGGTCTCTCACCCAACAGGGATTGGAACCGAACAGGAAAGCTGCCTTGGAAACTGTCTTAAGCATAAGCAGATGGTACCAAAATCTAATAACACTTTGTGAGTGTGAAACTCATTAACTCCCCTCCCTACTCCCCCAAATTAATATTTTTAAGCCAAATATTACAGAATTTCTGGTCTAAGTTTTCGATTCAGATAGTCTGGCTGCTCCTTAGCCTGTAAAGCAGACTAGTGCTGCAGAGAGTCCACCTCATGTAATAGTTGAAGTGGCAGTAACCACTGATAGCTCTTGCAGAGAAAGCCCATGACTGTAGACTCACCAGATCTTGGAAAGCAGCTTCTAACTAAGGAGAAATAAAAGGCTTTGAAGTTCAAATACAGTGCAGTTTTTCACTGGCTCTGTCGTTTTCCATGTATATTAAAAGCAGGTCTGTGTGTTTGTCTAAGTTACATGCGAGAATTTTATTCCTGATCATTTTGGTTTTGACATGTGAGCGAATATGAGAGCTAATGCAGTTGCTGTGTGCTAATCCTTTCATAGCAGAGAGACTTGAGGAGGCTGCTTCACCACTGCAGCTTTGCTCTGTTCACCCAAAAGCAGCTCACAGCTGAAAGCAAAGCAGACACCTGTTGGCAGTTGCTGTCTGCTCAGCAGCATCACCCGTGCACAGTTCTGCACAAGCAAAGAAGCCCCTCTGCATTTGGTGATTGATGATTTGATGATTGATTTGGCCTGGAACACAGGCCATATGAGGAGAGGCTGAAGGAGCTGGGAATGTTCAGCCTGGAGAAGAGGAGGCTCAGGGGAGACCTCATTGCTCTCTATAACTTCCTGAAGGGAGGTTGTAGTGAGCTGGGGGTCGGCCTCTTCTCTCGTGTCGTTAGTGATAGGACCAGAGGGAATGGCTTCAAGCTACAGCAGGGGAGATTCAGGCTGGACATGAGGAAGTATTACTTTTCAGAAAGGGTGGTCAGGCACTGGAATGGATGCCCAGGGAGGTGGTGGAGTCACCGAGCCTGGGGGTGTTCAAGGAAAGGCTGGATGTTGTGTTGAGGGACATGGTGTAGTGGGAGCTACTGGGAATAGGTGAACGGTTGGACTGGATGATCTTTTAGGTCTTTTCCAACCTTGGTGATTCTATGATTCTATGATTCTGATTCTATGATTGTACCACCTGCTAATTCTTGTTTGGGACAGGAGATGGTGCAGGTCCTAGCAGTCCTGATGGCTGCACTAGTCCATCTCCTGGATTTGAGGTATCTATCAGCTTTTCATCCTGCCCCACAGAGCTTACATCTCCACCCATCAGTGGGGCAAACATCTTGCTCAGGTCCTTCCCTGTCCTGCAGGGCTCCTTGACAGCTACATTTAGAAGAGTTCAGATCTCCAAAGTCCTGGTTGTGACAGGAGATCTTCAGTGCCCCAGTCTTTGCTATCTGTGTGCTGCAATGTGGCTCAGTTAGATCGGAGAGATGAGATGCTGTCAGGCATTCAGTATCTGGGTTTGACTGGCAATAATGCAGCAAAAATGAAAGAAAGGGAGGAAGGAAAAAGAAAGCTGGCAGAAGCATCTGAGTGATTATTATTGCTTACTGCAGAACAGTTTGTATTAGTCAGAAAACATTCCATGCTGTCTTGCTAATGGGGAATCCTTTTCCCTAAACTTAATAAGCATATAATATTTCAAGCTCAGGGGAGATCCACAAGTAATGTTAAAAAAAAAAAAGGCAACAAAATGTGATTTATAGTACAGGAGCACCGTTACGTGTCTGACAGGAAAGCCAGTAAAATCCTTGGTGTTTTAGCTTAGCTTCTTTCATCAGAGAAATAAGAACAGCAAAGCGGCTTTTGCATGTTTTTAGCTCCCTGTGGGTAACCTCATTCTTGTCAAAGAATGTCCAGGATTCTCTTTTCTTTCCACTTGTAATGCTCAGATATTATAAACATCAACAGTGGTTGAAGAAAAATTAGGAAATCCAAGAAAAATTTGCTCTGTTAGGAAGCAGCAAACTTTCCTGTGTTGTTATGAGCCAATCCCAGAGTTCTTTCTGCTCCTGAGAGGTCGGATCTTTTCACTGTGGGGATGTGTGGGTAGGTAGAAGTCTTTGAATAAAGGTGTATTAGATCAATTTATTCACACACGGTGCTGCCCTTGTTTCCCTAGAGCTCCAGCTGGCATTAGCTGGAGTTTTGCATGAATAAGAGTGGAAAAAAGTCAGGATTTTTCTCTTGCTATTTTGTTCCGTGTGTTCAGGTGCAAATGAAAGTATACAGGAGCAAATGAGATTCTCACTGCTGACCTCGAGGTCTTTGGATCTTCTCTTAAAGCGTAAATTTACTGGATGTCAGTGTAGTCATGGTATAATCTGCAAATACTGGCATCTAAAATAGAGGAGGACGGAGAGGGCAGTGCTGGGAGATTGAAGCACGTCCTTATGGCCGGGTGATCTGACCTGAGCTTGAGCACTATTTCCCCAGTTCTGGCTGTGGGCTGAATTTGAGGACCTGCAGAGTTCTGTCCTTTGGTGTATGAGGAGAAATGAAGCCCAGGTGTTGGCATTCCACCGCAACCTCGTTTTATTTTGCAATTAATTTCCAGCGGGGGTGGTAATTCCTACTGCACTCATCGTGATCAGAAAATATTGGGCAGATTAACATCATTTAGCTTTCATCTTCTCTAGGGAGATAAGAGAAAGGATTAAAGAGAAGGAAATTCCTCGCTAAATGCTGTTAGGAGTGTGAGTACAGAGTCTGGAGATGTGAAATCAAATGAGTGAAAACAAAGGAAAAGTTCAGGAGCCCCTTGCCACCGCCTGTGGGATTTAGCCTTTATTTACTGCTGACAGTCCATCTGTCAGCTCCTGAGCAATGCTGGAAAGGAGACTACACCTGTCAACAAGTCTGTGAGGCAAAGATGGAGCAGATGTTGGAATTTGCACCACTGAAGCTGGGATTTATCATATCTAGCATAAAGCTGCTAATAGAGGAGAAAATGATCGCTCTTTATTTCAATGCTTGATTGTCTTCTTTTTTTCTCTTCCCTTTTCTACTTTCCTGAGTGCATATTCGCTGCTCAGCTTCAACAGAAAGGAGTAAGTCCATGAAGGAATTGAATTTCACTGGTATTCTATCAAACCAGAATAATGTGTTTAATATCTGTGCTGTGTAGGGGAGGAGGAAGATTCATGCACTCCGAGGAGGCAAGGGAAGGAGATTCATTAAAGCCCGTGCTTTGGTACACTGCAATATAAATCCAACCTCAAACACAAGAAATACATTAAGGAGAGCTGTGATACAAATCAGGAAAGAGCGAGGAAGTCTCAAGTCAAAGGAAGAACAATATCATTTGCTATTATGTTATTACTTCTATATATTCTGGTATGTGTTATAAATGGCGAATGTAATGCAAGTGCTAAACATGAAGGTGTAGCAAGGAAATACAGGCTGAAATTAAGTCAGGATCATTGAGGTTTCACATCTCACCACGATGGCAGTGAGGCTGTGCCATGCACTCCCCTGAGGAGGGGTTGAGCTCCATCAGAGCACTCAGCAGCAATTGGAACACAGCACTGGGCAAGGGATGGGATGGCAGGGAGCAATCCTGCTCTACTGGTGAGAGGTCAGCTAATAACTCTGTGTTCTGCTTGCTAAGTGTATTCCTTCCCCCGGGCACCTCACACACATTAAGTTGCTTATCTCCACAAGGAACACCTTATTTAGTGTTGTTATCCCCACTGCACTGCTGGGGAAACTGAGTCAAGACCCCTTGTTTGCCTGGGAAAGCTGACATCAGCAGCCAGGTCATCCAGCCCTACCTACAGCATCAGTCATGTCCATCAAATGCACTGTTCCCCACGTCCAACTTCACGTGTGCATGAAGAGCAAAGGCTGAGGCAAGCCAAAACTGAGTGTGAAGCTGTGCTCACTCTGCACACTCACACAGCCTCGCTTGCTCTGACTCCCAAAGGCACTTGTGCTCGGTATTTCAATGGCAGATGTAACTTGGATTTGCATGAACACTTTGGGAATCCACAACATTTTAGAGTGGATGTCAATGGCATCGAGTGCAGCCATTGGATAACAGCCCCTCACTGCTAGAAAAGCTGCAAGCAAAGCCGAGGCATTGGGTTTTTGCTATAAAACAGAAACTATTGATCCGCTCTGCGCGCAAATATTCCTATTGCATCAAATGAATGATGTTGTTTTAATCACCTTGTCTGAGAGTGTCTGCTGCAAGAAAAAAGATATTTGTGACTTCAGCGTTCCATATGGATCGTGGAGTTCTGAGGGAATCTTGGAGAGAATCTCAGGCTAAACAAGTGCCAGCTGGGAACCAGGCGCCGGTACCCCGTCTGCTGCTGAGTGCAGGCGCACACACATCACTCCATAAAGTCAGACTGAGTAGAAGGTATGAGGATATACATTGGTATTTAAAGTAGAATATATTTCCTGTCAGACAGGAGTGTGTCTTTATGGGTGACTGTTTGCTTATTGGGGATGTTTCCTGAAATTATTATGTATTTCAGGTTGTGGGCAAGTGGCAGGCATTAAAAATCTATCTGAGGGTGGGAGCAGATGCATTAGTCATCATCTCGACTTGCTTTCACGAATTCTATATTTTACATCATAAAATGATTTGCTCGATAGTAAAATTAATATTTTTATCATTTTTAATCTGTCATTTCAGGACAGTCACTGATTTGCCATATCAATAAGATCAGCATCATTGAAGTTAACAGATTTACATTTCTAACTTAATTATGAGCTTAGTCAATTTTACCCGAAGCCTCACTTGAAAAATAAATACTTTGGGTAGTACATCTCACCAACTGCATCTCTGTGGTGCTCCTGAGAGTCACAGTGTGCTCCAGCACTTCAATTAAAGAAAGGAGAGGGGCTGGCTCCTCTGCAGTGCCTGCTCTGATGGATGCCATCAGTGGTCAGCCCTCCTGCCATGGCACGGCCTTTCTGCCCTCCTGGTTGGCCACAGAGCAAAAAATATGAAGGAAGCATTGCACCAGATGTGGCACTTCACTCATAGGCATTCCCACTCAGATGCTGTGTGTGTATGGGAAGGATCTCAATTAAGGATTTAGAAGGCTGTGTTAGTTCTTGGACTGCGCTGGGAAAAGGGAAGTGAGAATGATGATTACAAAAGACAACCACAACAAGTGAACTGTAACTGCAGCATGCTTCTCTATTGGAAGTATTTAGAAGGTGGTGCTGGAACATGGAAATCAATTAACTCAAGAAGAAATCATGTTCTTCACCTCCTTCCATGTTTCCTGGCATCCTGGTAGGCTTAACATCTGGGTGTCCTCAAGACATTTGATGCATTTCATTCATCATACATGACATTTGCATAATGCGAACATCATACTTTATGCAGATGCATCCTTGAATATTTCACAAATTATGATTGCTATTTAAACTTCCCATAAATAAATCCCACAGGGACTTGCCCACTTCTGAATGTGTGAAAATGCAAGGTCCAAAGTGATTCGTTACTTGCACTGGCACACTATAAATTCCCTTTGTATCGCAAGTAAATACACTGTCTTTCATTTTATTTTCTTTCTAAAGCCATTAAAATTCTATTAGCTGTTTGTGAATATTATTTCATGCCATCTGCATTTACTCCTAAGTTGTGATAGCGACAGCTGCAATAATTTGTATGCATTTTCTGTGTACAGTTTGTTATTGAGTAACAGAACCTTCCTCTCGCGTCGCTATAGAAGATATGGCCAAATACAGAGATGGTTTGTTTGTAAATCCAAATCCCCAAAGTATTATTTTATTTATTAGGACAACAGAAGGGAAAATGGAGGATGAGACAAGGGGAAGTGTTTGATGCTATGTGACAAACAGTCAAGTTTCTCCTTTTTACTTATTTATTTGCCCCTCAGTTATAGTTTCGGGTTGAAATAAGAGTGGGCACTGTACACATTTTGTTGCCACATTCTTCATTGCCTACGTGTGAAGACATTGTTTTAATTGACTGTTGAATGTTGTACAGGAGCTGAACAGGAATTCAGTCGAATGAGATTTGATGTCCATGTCAGCACCTCAGTCCCCTCACTTTCAGTTAGCTGAGGATAGAGCCAGTAATTCCAATACAGATTAAACATCTCCACATTACAAAGCAATAAAATTGGATAGCAACAGGTCAGCGTACCGAGCAGGGCTTCTGCTGTGGATGACCGAACATCCAAACTCTGCTTTATTGCATATTTATTCCTGTGAGCTTTCTCAGTGGGAAATGTAAGTCCATGCTTCACATCAAGCGGACGCGAGCTTTGCTTTGAGACCTTCGTTAGGAGCCATGTGAAAAAATAATCCTGGGGTGAATTTCCTGCAAAGAGAGGTGTTTGTGCCCAGAGGTTGCTTAATTTTGTGAGCACAGAGCTAGGCAGGTGCCAAAATATTTCTGTGGTTTGATGCATGTGCTTGAGAAAGTGCGGCCCTCCCTTGTATGCTTGTGTAAAGTCTGGCTTGCAAATGCTCAGGTGATGAATGCTTCAATATTTAACTGTGATTTACCTGTGGTGAGAGAAGGAAAAATTATGCAAATAGGGTCTGAATCAGAGCAATGAGCCCCTTTATATTCTCCAGAACATGTCAACATGTAATGTTTTATGAATTGCTCACTTTCCTTTGAAAATAAAACACTTTTTAGATGTTCAAGGTTATTCCTAACCATAAATTACGGAGGAAGAGTAACCAGATTAACACGGCCCCCAAGTGGCACAAATTCATACAGAGGTGGGGTTTGCTTTCAGGAGAACCTCCCAGGCTGGGAACTGTCTGTGTGAACTGAATCGCAGAATCACAGAATCACAAAGTTGGAAACGGCCTGCAAGATCATCCAGTCCAACCACCCTCCCATTCCTATCAGTGCCACAAGCTACTAAACCATCTCTCGTAGCTCCTCATCCAGGCGCCTCTTGAACACCACCGGGGACGGCGACTCCACCACCCCCCTGGGCAGCCATTGCAGTGCCTGACCACCCTTTGAGAGAAAAAGTTTCTCCTAATATCCAACCTAAACCTCCTCTGGTACAACTTCTGGCAGTTTCCTCGGGTCCTACTATTTGCCTGGGAGAAGAGACCAGACCCTTTTGCACCACAACCTCCCTTCAGGAAGTTGTACAGTGCAGTGAGGTCTCCCCTGAGCCTCCTCTTCTCCAGACTGAACAATCCCAGCTCCATCAGCCGCTCCTCATAAGACTTGTGCTCCAGACCGCTCACCAGTTTCGTTGCCCTTCTCTGGACACGTTCCAGGGCCTCAGTGTCTTTCTTGTAGTGAGGGGCCCGAAACTGAACACAGCACTCGAGGTGCGGCCTCACCAGTGCTGAGTAGAGGGGGACGATCACCTCTCTGCTCCTGCTGACCACTATTTCTAATGCAGGCCAGGATGCCGTTGGCCCTCTTGGCCACCTGAGCACACTGTCGGCTCATGTTCAGCCGAGCATCAACCAACGCCCCCAGGTCCATTTCCTCTTCAACTGGGAGAAACTGAAGCAGCAGAACCTCTCGTTGCACTGCTTCCCACCTGGATTTGCACTGTTAGCTGCAGGCAGGCTCTGCCTTGGCCCCTTCCCACTGCGCTTTGCTCCAGATCCCCGCATCACCCCAGCTCCTGGGGCAGGGGCTGCACAGCAGTGTGGGCTGGGCTAAGGGAAGGAGTGGAAATAATGCTGCATGAACCCATTTTCAAACAACGCTATCATCAGGAGAAGAAAAAGCTCTTAAAACCCAGTGACGTCCTTGGAGTGAGAGCCCTATTCACTCGTGTGTGGGTAAAACTGAGCTTTCCAAAGGTGAGAACACAATGCCATGCAGAATTTCCACTTCTCTCATCTCTGTTGTTTGTTCTCGTCCTCTGTGGCCTCAAAAAGGCTCAAACATCTAAGAAAAACAAATTTCAGTGCGTCACTTTGAATAATCCCAACTGAGTCATCAATTTAAATGCCTCGTTCCTATTAGCACTTTCCATCAGCTTTGCTGAAAAGCTTTGATGAGGTTACAGCCATTTTCAACATGAGGACATGAGAGTTTCTGTCACATGCTCTGATGCAGTGTCCCTCCGTCTGATAAAGTGATTGCCTCTACATGGAACATTAAGAAATACTATTTAAGGTAGGAAGATGAGAGAAACCACACAAAAATCGGGACTTCTGTGATAAATCAGGAAACAAGTCTCCCTAATGTTTTATACCACGTTAGAAAAAGATCTTTGAGGAATCCTTGGAGGTTAAGAAAGCCAGCCTTCCTGAGCTGCATCCTTCAGACTTGTTGGTGAGCTGAGGAAGCAGCACTCCATTTTCATTTGCTTTCTTAAGAGATGTTTTAAGGCAAGAGAGGGCAGCTTTACACGCTACTCCGCAATTCTTGCACTTGGCCAAAAGTTGCTCTTGACCTTAGCTCCTATTTATAAGTTTGAAAGCCTACTATTTGGGCCTCACTTTAATGGCTTTTAAAGCCTATGTGCTGATAAAAATCGATGGGAAATCAACACTGCAGATGATAAGTGACTGAAAAAATGGAGTCACTGATTGCAACTTGGAGACCTCTGGTGCAAAAATAGCTCTGTAGCTCCATTGAGACGAGCCTCAGTAACTCGAATGGCAGACGGAGATGGAGGCTCCCTTGGCATGTGGATGTGTCTGCTTGCTGGATTTATCAGTAAAAACACAGTCTAGTTTCCATTTGTTATTCTAATATCATGGAAAATCCATTTGGGGAAAGAAAACAGCTTCGGCAAGGTAGATTCCCATCTTCATCCCATCCAGTCTGCCAAGATGAAATTATTCTCCGGAGCTGATAGACCTGTAACAGGCAAAGATATGTCTATAAATCTTGGAAACTGCTGTTCTTTTGCTTATGGGTTCATTAATAGAGTGATGGACCCTGGAAGAGAAATTGCCTTCAGTGTGATTGCCATTAGCAGGTTTGTTGACAATGAGCCTTCTGACCTTACCAGGCAGCGAGGCGGCGCAGCGCGTGGAGGGGAGCTTGGAGAGTAATTACCACCATGATACATCTTGGTCTGAGCTGGAATTAAAACAAAAAGTCCATTTAGTAGCCTTGAAGGTCACTAGTTTTTGCTGCCTGGGTGGGATGTTTTATAGGGATGTTGTCGCTGAAATGAAACTTAAAACCTGATTCTGTTCTGGTCTGTATTAAGAACGGTGGACAGGCTGCTGCTTTCTGCTGCTGGTTGTTCATAGGGTGGATGGGTTTGGAGTCTAAAAGGGAGCTGAGAAAAGGGTCTGGAGTGTGTGTGATTAGGGCAGGAGGGGGCATTGTAGAGTGCCTGAAATAATGAGGGATTTCTGATGGCGCAACAGATTTCCCTGTTGTCAAGAGAATAGAATGTGACTGCCAGGTTTGCACCTGTCCAAAGGTGGCAGATGGAAGTCAATAAAATAATCTTGAGAGATGGGGGCTCCTGCTCTGAGCTCGCAGAGCTACATGACTTGCTGCAACCTTTTCCCGTTATATTGGCTTTTCTCGCTGTCACAAACTGTTTGTTTCATAAGACCAAAATTACTGGAAGATGCTGCAGAGAAATGAAAGTCTAATGATGTCCGATTTATTCTCGATCCTGCTGGCAGTTTAGCCTTTACGACACAGCATATTTTTAATTAGTTTTGAGTTTCCTCTTTGGAAGACCACAGGCTCCAGATGGCAGGTGATGTCATCACCTCTCCTTTATGGGGTTTGGGCCTATCTTGCTTATCTTCAGCTCTCCCTTGTTGCAATGCAAGCACGGTGAAATGGAAGAAAGGGTTTACGAGAAGTGAAAACATCCAGCAATAGAAAGGGCAGCAGGCTCTCAGCCCTCCCAGAGGGCCTGCATTGGGAAGAGAACAGTTTAACGAAATAAACTAAGCAAACAAGCAACTGAAATGGTAGGGTGTTAACCAAATTTCTACCTATCAGCTCACTGAAGTTCTGGATCAACGTGAGTTTGAAGCTGGAATCTCATCAGTTTAAGAGATGTAGTGCGCTCAGTGTTGTAGGCTGGTTTATCACTGAGAGGTCAATTAGTACTTTTCATTGGGTTCCCTTTGAAACTTAAGTCCTGGAAGCTGGACTTTTCAGATTTCCTAACTCGGTGTTGCGAATGAAGGGGTGAGAACAGCTCTGCAGCACCACTGGTCCAGAAAGAGGGGAAGGTCAAGCGTTAGAAGCTTTAGATCAGTATCTTTGACAGCGGAAATGAAGTAGAAAAAAAATGGAAAAATAATATACTCGTATTTATCACTTCTGTCTGCTACTTTCTGAAGCATTGAAAATGCTTTCATCTGCCTCAAGCATCCCATTCCAGTCGCTGCATGCAGGGTGAGCATGTAATCCTTCTGCTGCAGGACCACCAGGCTGGCATCCCTCCACTCCACCAGCTCTGCCCATAGCGTGAATGCTTCAAAGATACAGGATTAAAAAGTGATGCTGCTCCAAGGACAGAGCACGTTTGGTGCCTGAGATCCCATCAGCTGTGGCTGCAGAGCTGTCTTAAGGTGCTGCATCCTTGCCCAGCTGAAGCCCTGTACAGTTCCATGGGCTTGCTTTGTTCTTGCAACGTTTTCAACCCTTAGGCACAGTTCCTCTGTCCAGGAGAGGCAGTGATGTGGTGTCAAAGTCAGTACGAGCACGATGTATCCTGAACCGGGTGCTCATTAAAGATCTAAGGAGTAGACTATGGAGACAAACTGACAGTGCTTTAGCTCCAGCTCTTTCCTGTGCTCACCAGGGATTCCCTGTCCTGCCCAGGGAACATCTAATGCGTGAAAAACAAATTCCACGTCAACAAGGACTGAAAGGAGTCCTTATTGCTAGAACTTGAGTATGAGGTCCATTAACTTTAAAACATGGGCTAGCCTTGGAGAACCCTGTGTGTTTTTCATCTGCAGAAGAAAAGAAAGACCTGAATTAACAGGACGGCACAAATACATCACTGCCCTGAGTAAGCGCTGCCATCCACTCCTGTGAGCACCCCTTCCAGTGGCAGATTCATGGTCCTCAGAGAAAATAAACTCAGTTGTGGGTGGAATCTAATTCCATCCCTTGTCGTTAAACATCTGCAGTGTGGATTTGCTCTCCTGCCTGGGTAGCATGTCCTACCTACAGGATGTGCTGCTGAAAAGCAGTTGATCATTCAGGGAGTTCCCTCTGTTTTCCATGAAAAGCACGAAAACAGGGCTGCTCTTGAGTGCAGGGAGAATATTCCCATTAGGATGTGCTTGGCCACAGCTTTGAGCCCGGGGCTCCTTCTGGGCCAGGCAGTTGTGCTCTTGCATCTATCTCATGTGCAAAGATGCCCAGCATCCACCAAAAACCAACATTCAGCTTCACATGCTGTATCAGTCGGGAGCTGATAACAGCTATCGGGAGCACAGATATCATCTGAAGTGAATCTTTCATTTCCTGGCCAACTTGCCAAGATCAACGATGCGAAGAATATAGTGCTGCCCTCACTGCAGAACAAATATGACTGTCCTCACTGTGCTTTTTATTTTATTTTATTTTATTTTTATTTACCTTGGGAAGTTTACATTCCAAAGTAAATCGCAGCAAAGACAAGATCTCAGAGTCTAGTCCACGGAAGTAACAGCTGGGTCGTGTGTTCTGGGCCAGGCCAAGACCTGATGGGATTCAATGACTCGAGCCCATCCCAACCTAGAACTGGGAGCAAGTGGGATGCTTGCATCTTTCCTGAAGCTTCAGTTCCAGAGCTGGCATACAGAGCCTTCTCTTCATCCACGATCCAGGCAGACTCTAAGACCTCTTCCTGCAATGGAAAGGCATCACTACTGTTGATAAAAACCTGACACCAGGCACATTACCTAGCACAGTGCCTTCCATGAAGCAAATCTGAGCTCGTTTAATGAGTAAATGACAATAAATCAGGAACTTCCTGCTGTTCCCAATGACAACACTTCCTGTAATTTGCATGATAAAATTCTGCTGATTTTAGGTAGCATTGCTCAGGGCAGATTATTTGACACCCAAACACCCAGTATGTTAGGGAATAAATAATTTTGCTGTGCTGATCACAGTCATGAATTCTGATTTGCTGACATTGAGTCCCAAACAAAAGCGTAGAACCTTGTCTAATAGCACTATGTAAAAGAATATTCAGGAAATATTAACAAGTTTCGTATGGTAATTTATGTAAATATAAACCGTAACTCTGTTGAAAAGATTCAGTTGAATCTATAGAAAGAGTCTGAAAGTCAAGGTTTTCATGATAAAACATAAATTGGTCTTTACAACCCAATGTCGTGCATCCTTGCACAGAACAAAGAAGGGAAAACCAGAAGCTTTTCTAAAACCAAAAGCATTTCCCATTTTTGTGTTCAGGATCTTCAGCAATGCAGTTTTCTGGAACTACAAGCAGACTTTATCAAGTTGCATTTGCACAGAAGAAACCTTGCAGCTCATTCAGCTCCAGGCTGCCTGCCGCTCTCCATGCCACGCTTCAGGACCGTTGCATGGCATGGCAGGAGCAGGGCTTCAGCCTACCCTGAGTTCAGCGGGATGGAGATGAGCCAGGAGATGAGGCAGCTCCTTTCTGGCCCCATCTCTTTCCTTCCTGCCACACCAGATCTGCCAGTCAGCTGTCCAAGCCCCGCTGGGCACATAAGATCTTGATGATCTGCTGATGCAGAACACAATGAAGACATTGGGCTTCATTTGGTTCCGGATGACTTCATTAAGGTCATTTCCAACCTTAGCAGAGCCTCCTCTTCTATCTCCCGTCTGAGTTTTGCAAGGACTGCGTATTTTAATTAAAGACGTTTAATTAGTCTGCCCGTAATCTGTCAAAGCTCTCATGCTGAGGCATAATTAATGTATTGAGCCTCTACCTTGCAGCTTCCATTATATGTATGTTTCCAAAACAAATCTGCACTTGTGTTTGAAAGAACGTTATAATAACAGTTCGGAGCACTTCTTGTTACTAAAATAACAGCACTGTGCATTTATCAAGTGTCGTTCCCCTGAGGCTGTCCAAAGGGCATCAGTACGGTGTGTGTGTGCTCAGCACCTTCCAAGACTGAGCTTCAAGCACACAATCAATATTTATAAATTACACTTCAACCTTAAAGCTGCGTGGAACTTTCTGGGGGGAGCGAGGCTCTCTTTGGTTTCCAGTGGAAGCAAAATAAGAGTTGCACTGAAAGCCAAATTTTCCATGCTTCAAATCAACGATCAGCTCTTCTGAGCAGCTCTGCTTCCATCTTGAAACCAAAATAAGTGTTTGTACAGTCAGAATCTCTTGGCACATTGTGTCTGATGCTTGACCAAAAACCTGCTTCCAGCTATGGGTGATGGTTGGCCATTGGAACTGCCTGCTCTTCCTGCAACTGAACCACGGAGATGTACTTTACCACTGCAGAATGAGGGCGATAATTTAGAGGAAAGGGGCACAGGACCTTCATGATAAAAATAGCACGCTGTCCTCCTGAGATACTGGCTCATTACTTGCTGTGGAAAAAAGGCCATTTACTGAGGCATAAACACCATTCACATCCTCCTTTTTCCTGGCTGCTCTCCCACTGAAATACTGATCCAGGGCAGCACGTGTGCAGTGCACAGGGCTGTGGAGACTGCAGCCGGGGGGGGGGAGAAGATGAAATAGAAAACATATTTCAGCAGGAAGATTTCTAAGTGAGATAAATACTTTGAACACTGAATGGAAGAAGTGGTATTTTGACCAACCCTACTCCTTAAATTCAGACTGAATCGAACAGATCCCTCCGTTCTTTCCCTCTTCAAGCCATTTCGCAGTCCCTTTCATGGCACACGAACCATCGCTGCGGTTTCCCTTTGTTTCCACTCCTGCCTTTCCCAGTGCAGCAAGAAAATATTTCACATTAAGGGGAATATTCACAACACAGATTTTGAGCAGTGGAACAGCACTGCTGCTGTATCCAGGTTGGTTTTGTGCGCTCAGGGCACGATGCAGGCAGAGTCATGGTGCAGCTCTCGTGCCTTGGTCCCACGTACATCAGCTCTGCTCCCACCCCACACCTCCCACCCCACAACCGACCCATTCCTCATCCACCTTCCCTCAGCTCCACCAGTTATTCTGTGTTAAATAAATAGGGAGGCCCAGCCACTTGAGTGTTACTGTGAGCCACCGGTTCAGCCGGGTTCTTTATTATTATTAATGATGAGATACTGGGGCTGGGCTGCTAATGAGTCTAAGCTCCCTCCTGTGTGTTTATTTTTCTTCCCCCTTCAAACTGTCATTTCAGAGTAAATTACTTCTCCCTGCATCTTTGTCAGGCAACACTGTACTGCTGCCTCCCCCCATCTCACCCTCTGCTCTAATTTCAGGCTTATTCAGTTTCTCTCAATGCAGTTTACTAAGCAAAGTACAGCATATCCTCCCATCTGTCTTACTTAAGTGGCACGATGCGCCTCAACAGCAGATAGAGACATCATTTTTATTACGCTGAGTTCTGGTTCTTGTTTTTTTTCTCTGAATTATTTACTAAGCCATTACCAGAAAAGGGGGGGAGAGGTGTGAGGTTAGAGGAGGAGAAAAAAAGAAGCAGTTTGAGAGGGGCAGGAGGGGGCGGTGGGGGAAGCAAACAATTTTTCAAGCATCACTCAAAAACTGCTGCGATTTTCTCGCCTTTGTTCCATCTCGTGCTAAACATGTTTGTGTCAGGCAAACAACCCACGTTAGATGGAATTTCACACCATCCGAGGCATCAGTGTCTCCAGCCTTAATGTGTATTATGTTCAAACATGCAACGTAATCCATCAAAAACCCCTGCAGACCTCGCGTTCTTCCTCCAGATTTATCCACATGCAGCCTCCCTCCCTCCCTCCCTCCCTCTCGGCGCTCACGTAGCCGGCCTTCTGTCTGTGGGTTTTGTTATTTATTTGGAAACATCTGAGTGGATTCACAGTCAGTGTGTGCTGTCACAGCTCTGCTGGCTCCGTGCCTGAGGATTTATCCCAGCAGAGGGGACTCACTGGCTGCTGGCTGCGGGATTAACTCGGGGTTGAACTCGGGCTCTGTTCCGAGTGCAGCCAACCTGCCCAACCTGCTCACATCAGAGCTTCTCCAGCAGGTCAGAAAGCCAAGCTGCCACTGCCTGCCTGCAGCCCAGACTCGTGCAGAGTAACATTGCATTGCTTGGAGGACAGTGCTGAGATGGAGCCTGAGGTTTGGAGTGGTGAGCAAAAGCAATGCCCTGGAGGAGCATGTCCCAAAAACTGCTGTGCCCGACCCTCCACGGGAGCAGAGCCTTCTGCTCAGTTGCAGAAGTTAATGTGCACAAATGCAAAAGCAATAAAATCAAAACTGGCCCAGCAGGCAGGAAGAGCTATATTGGATATGTGGGTTGTGGGTGCCCCATTTCTGGAGGCATTCAAGGCCAGGCTGAATGTGGCTCTGGGCAACCTGGTCTGGTGTTTGGTGACCCTGCACATAGCAGGGGGTTGGAACTGGATGAGCATTGTGCTCCTTTTTCAACCCAGGGCCGTTCTGTGATTCTATGATTATGATTCTATGGATTTGAAACTAGAGAAAAGTTAACCCCCCCAAAAAGAATGCTGAGATAAGTGCCATTAGATTAACAGGGAGATATTTACATCAGTTCAGCATGGTGAACTATTGAGATACAATTCACAGAGCAGTGCTGTGGTGACAAACACACCTGTCCCTGCTGATAAGGCTCTGCTTTCACAGTGATCTTCAGTGAATTTTGAACATTCAGAGGGGGTCTGTCTGGGGTTTCTGATAGAAACAGTAGGAAATACTGTGGCATGTTTAAGTCTGCTTTTCATTGGAGACCTCGTGTGTCCCTCCAGGCTTGTTTGCTTTCAGCCCCGTCCCCCACCTCTGTTCATGTTTTCCATGGTGCCCGTCTCCATTTATCACCATGCAGTGCTCAGCGCCTTGCTGCGTAAGCACAGCGATTCTACACATCACAAAACAAGCCCAGCAACATTGGAAGCAGAACAGAAATTTGGAGTTTCTGATTGCAAAGTGTTTAGAAACACAGGGAAGAACAACTCCCCTCTCACCTCGTCCAAAGCCAAGCTGCCAAACAACTGGTGTGTGCTGCAGGGAACGGTGGCATGTTGCACACCTCTCCCAGATGTAGCAATACTGATGGCTGTTGTCTGCTTTGCACACCTGTTGTCTGCTTTGCACCAGGCGTGCTTTTGGAACCTCTTGGTGCAGAGGGCAGGGGCACAGCACCGTGCAATGACATCACCACGACCCTAATGGGACAGCAGAAGTGTCTGCACACTGAAACCATCCAAGCTGGGCTGAGCTTCCCAGAGGAAATCACGCAGCCCACTGCTCACGTGGTGCATAGATGCATGCTCATGCACTCAGTTGCTCTCCAGACACCAGCAGCAGTTTGCATAAGCTCCCATCCGTCTCTCGGCACGGCTGCTGGGTGCTGTGATGGGGAGGGAGCAGACGGGCGGATTGTTGGTGTGAAGGAGCTCAGTGCTCACAGCCCAGCTGTCTCCTTACATCCTTTCCTTGCATCCTGGCAGCAGTTCCTTCACACCTCTGCCATGCTCTGTGCAAGGAGCTGTGCTCAGCCCACGGCCCAGGGGATCGCGTGGGGCTGGGACCTGTGCTACGCTGCAGTCTTCGAGCTTAAAAACTCCCAATTACAAATTTTAATGGGCGTAATTTAGGAAAATATGGTCCGTTCCATCTGCTTTGCATTAACTTGAGTGACTATTTAAAAATACAGGTTGAAATATTACAGCTCCTCGTAATTTCTCCGCATGACTAGCTCCTAATGGATGGAGAGGAAATTATGAATAAGGCTTTTTATCAATTTTCACAGGCACGCTTTGCCATAATCCTTTTATTTCTTTGGGAGCCGTGTTTGTTTATCGTCATTTTATTTGTTTAATAATTTCCCTCTTTTTCTTAATCTTGCCGGTAATTACTTCGCCCTCTACAAATATTTGAACAAATTTCATTCCTTATAAATATTATTATGTTTAATGTTTTTAAAAGCTGTGCTTCTCCCAGTGAGTTTCAGCTCAATGTAAGGCTGGTGGCCCAGCAGTGCTGTTGTTGCAGGCTCACCTGACATCTCAGCTCCATGATAGCAGATAATTTTTTCTCATTAACCCCCAGCGCATTGCTTCTCCTTGACCTGCGTTGGCCGGAGAGGCTGTGGATGCCCTGTCCATGCCATGCCATGCCATGCCATGCCATGCCATGCCATGCCATGCCATCCCATCCCATCCCATCCCATCCCATCGTGTTCAAGGTAAGGTTGGATGCGGCCCTGGGCAGCCTGGTGTGCTATGAAATGTGGAGGTTGGTGGCCCTGCATGCGGCAGGGGGTTGGAGCTTCGTGATCCTTGAGGTCCTTTCCAGCCCGGGCCATTCTGTGATTCTGTGATAGATCAACTGGCCATTACCTTCTTAGCCACATCCTCTGAATGGAACTGATAATGATGATGCCATTTGACATAGTGCTTGAATACAGCTCTGGTTAGCATCACAGGTTTCCCAAAAAAACCCCACTAAACCCACCAATAGTTATAATGAAGAAAAATGGCATGGGAGCAGTGTCTCAGGCATGAGATGTAAGCTTCCCTAATTTACTGCTTGTTTGTTTTTCCAAACTGCAGGTGCTTAAAGTTGCTGTTACCGATTAATCATGACAGCTTACAGGATTTATGGAATCTGCATGGTAATCGGTGCGGAGCCATGCCTGCAGGTGGGTCCAAATTGCTGCAGTTGAGCTGTAATGGAATGGAGGGTGAATGGGGTCACTGAGGGTGAAGCTGGTGGGATGTTGCTTGTGGGGTGGTTGAGCTGAGTAACCCAGATTGGGAAAAGCTCTGCTTGTGGAGCAGATCCTTAGGTGACCGCTGGCTCTGGAAAGCAGTGGAAGAGGCAGGTGTGAGCAGGCTGAAGGAAAGCCCTGCGGTGACCTTGCTGGGCTGGAGCCTTTGTGCACTCCGTGTTTGTGGATGATGGTCTTTGATTTACTTCAGATAGATGCCTGCAGGAGGTCTGCAGTTCTGCTTCCCTGACCTTCCCAGGAGTGTTGTCTGCCTTGCGGAAAGGAGCTGAGAAGTGCTACAGCTTTTACTGTAGGCTGCCCTCAAACGTCTGCATGAAAAGCAGTAATGTAGAACCTGAAACAAATCAGAGGGATGTTACCTCTCCAGGTGGCAAAAGGTGGTTAAATGCTGTGTGTGTGAATCCAGAAGGCTCTCTCTTCTCCCGCTGATGCTGTAGACCCATGGCATCAGGAAAGATGAGGTGCAAGCTTGTTCCCTCCTAGCTGCCTGCTGTGTGCTGTGCCCCCAGGCTTGGGGATCTCAGCCCACTGCTCTGATTGATCACCCCATAAACTGCACTGCCCCCATCAGAGGGGTTCCTGGGCTGTTTCAGTGCTGCCTCAGGGGAGCATCCATCAATATTGCCATAGTGCTGGCATTGCGTGGGTGACAAAGACGTTCAGAGATCATGATGCTGTATTAAATGCAACTGTCTGCTGTAATACATCATCGGACTGACTTTGAAAAGCTGGCTCTGCACAGATAGGTGGGAAAGAGAGAAGAGCCTGGAATACAAAAGCAGGTCTGGTAGACGTCGTTCTGCTGGAGGATGACGTTGTGCTGTAAGGATTACACCTCGGTAGGATGGGTCACCTCACCTTTAGGGTTAAGGAAGCACACAGCATCCTTGCAATGTTACACATGGCCACAAAAACTGGGGCTCTCTCTCGATGTATTTAAACCATTGCAATGTCATGCAACGAAGGTCCTGTCCCTGGATGAGGGCTCCTGCCCAAAGCTCACTAGAGCAGGGTTGGAGAACACTTCTGTGCAGGCACTGAGAAATTCTCATATTCTCTTCTTTTTTTTTTCCTTTCATTTTGCCACTGCATTAGAAAATGTGTGGCTATGCAAATATTTCACAAGCAGTTTGGGATCTCTTAGGATGAATGATGCTTTGTAAAATATGATTATCTTTTGTAATACATCACCTACTTGTACTGCAGCATAATTTTCAACTTCCCTCAGTTTCTATGTACCGGCAAATAAGCAGAATACTGAGTAGGGAAAGATAAGTTTCATTAGCAGCAACTTTGACACTGCATATATATCTTACACTGCTGCTCTAAAGATGAAATCAATAGCTGCGTTTACATGAGGGCTCCGACATTTCTGAAAAATCCCACATACAATTTTTATTGAAGATGAATGCTTCTGAGAATTGGAAAGCTACTGTTTGCATGAGTGATCTTCCAGATTTGCTACATATTACTCATAAGTCTGGAGGAAAAAAAAAAAAAAAAGTTGTTTAACTCCTCTTCTACAAAAACACGGGCGTTAGATTAGCAAAAGAAGGCAAACAGAACAGATGAAAGCTATTAGAGCTGGCTTTGGTTGTGCTGATTTCATCCTGTGAATATTTCCAGTCTGCTAACGTAGGGAATCCATCCATTTCTGACCTTAACCTTTCCACAATGCTTGTTATTTTGGGTGGGGAGAAGCTTTGGGTGGGGATTAGCTTCAAAAAACTAATAATATCAAAGGGAAGAAACGAGGTCTGTCGTGCACGCTGTGTGCTCCAAAGCAGAGCTGCTTGGCGCTGGTTCCTGATGGAGGAATGGTCTTGTGGGTGCAGAATGAAGGGGCACTGAGATATCAGACCTGGCTCCTAGCTGCTGCAGCATGGGGTGAGGAAGGCACTTAGCAGAGCTGCGGGTCCTCGAGCATCCATCACCCAAAACTGTGTGCGGTCATTTAAAGCACCCATGCAGAATGGCATCAATGATAGTGGTAAGAGTGAGTGCCAGCACAAGGTCGAGGCAAGGGAATTTTGTAGCATAATTCGTTTTCAGGTGTATTTGATGCTAGGCAGCCATTTAATCTCCTCTTCCCCGTAGAGGAGGCGGTGACACGGCCAGTGAAGCAGAAGGCCAGGTTAAAGAAGTTGGCTTCTGATTCCAGATGTGTGCTCTGTGGACAGGTTCAGATCTGCTGACCCAGCTGCATTAGGAGAAACCTCTTTTTGTTAAGGCCACGCTGTCAGGTTCTTGTTTCATATGTTTCTGTTGCTTGAAACGACCCATTTTAGCACTTGCATAAATACTGTAGCGGCTATCAAAGACCTTGAGGCCTTTATTCCTATATATACTATTGCCAGTAAATGTCATCATTTCTCACACTGTGCGGATGCTGAAGTATGTGATATTCCCATGTATTTTTCCAAAGGCAGGGTAAGAAAAAGATGACAAAACGCTACTAAATGAAAGCTCTGCCAAGTTTGTGCTTGTTGCTTTCCGAATGTGTGCTGGTAAAAATCATCTGAATTGAGGACATTAATTCTCAAACTCCTATTTTGGAGCAGGGGAAGGAGGAGGAAAACACAGCTGGTCTTCCTTTACCCTGAAAACCACGAAGCCCAGCGGCCCACAGACACATTGTGCCTGCACAGAAAACATCATATTTCATAGCATTTAACATCCAATTTTAGTACTGACTTAAGATGAAATGGTTCAGTTTGATGGCATTTCATAAGGGAAAAAAAAGAGTCCAGGCACGGAAGATATCCCGAAGTACCTGCTCAGATCAAGTGGCCTAATATTAGCACAGTAAATGTATAGGATGAATGGCACTTCTTTGAGGATCCCTGCCCTGTGCCAAGGGCTTTGGGTGGTGTAAAGCAGTGAAAACCACAAAGGGCTGCAAGAAGGAAGCATTAAATGCAGCAAAGCACTGCAGGGCTGTGGGATCTGCTCCAGTGAGGGATGGGACCTGGGACTGCTGGTGCTGACTTGGTTCAGCTCCAATGCTCACGACTGGAAAATGCGAATTGGCTTTGCAAGGATCCATGTAAGGGAAGGCTACTTTCCTGACTAATGGTCTGTGATGCCCACCAAAAAACATATTTGTCATCCAGGTCATTTATTGCACTTACGCAGGTCATTTCTCAATTACGGAGAACAGGAGATCCATCTCGTTGGGATAAATGTGGAGGAAAAGCCTAGGAAGCTGTCTGTCCTGCTGACAGGACAGGAAGGCATGGCACGTTGTGTATTTGCACTGCCAAACGAGGGATGTCAATCTAAGAGGTGTTGGTGGTGTTTTTATCCATGTTTCTCAGTGTCTCAGAGTAGACCTGGTAGTCATGGGTGTAACAGGGAAACATTACTGGTGTAACTGCACTTCGTTGTGCTCCAGCCTGCTATTAGGCTCACTGAGCCCCAGTCAGTTACGGCCTTTGCTCCCTTTCTTTAACCACATCTGCCGAATTAAATTCCCTACACTGACAGTGATGCTTTCAAAAGCTCCGAATCAATTCTTCAATCACTCCACATTCTTAGCTGTGATTAAAAACATGTGTCCCCTAATTAAGCTAACGAGAAATTGTTAATTGGCACAAAGCCCCCCTCTGATTATGCTCGTTAATGTCACTTTGACAGGAGAAGGAATATAAATGAAGGGCAGACGGTGTTACCAGAATTCTGAATTGGACTTGGGATGAAGGCTTTGTGTGCACAGCCGTGCCCATCAATCTGGGAACAAGGAAGGAGGAGGACAGGGGCTGCCCTTGGCTGGGGAAGGTCAGCAGAGCTGTGCATGAGAATGCTGAGTGTGGTCCCTCCCAGTGTTTCTCATCACAACGTCACGTCTGACTGTCAGCCCTGCTCCTGCTTTGCTCTGCCAGCACACCTGCTGCAAGCTGATGCTCGTTCGTGCTGGGTCATCACTGCTCTAAGGAGGGTTTTTTGCATGATGGAAGAGGAACCCTACTTTTGAGTCTTGTTCAGGTATAAGCTAGTCCTTGTCACTACCTTAATGCTTCTGGTAGAGAAAGTGCCTGCCCATGTACGTGTGCAAAAGATAAACTTCAAAAGCATAAGTCTTGAAAGGCAGATGGAACAGCTGAGGGTTGTGTCCCTGTTTTTCCAGCTGCTGGTCATGCCACAGAGGAACCTTAGGGGCAGTGTTCTTTCCTCTTCTCCTCTGGTCCAGACAAGGCAGCAGCAGCACACAGCACTTGGTTTTAAATGATACATTCCTTCATGGAAATGGTTTTAAGTTGAGGGAGGGAGGGTTTAGGTTGGATGCCAGGAGGAAGCTCTTTACTATGAGAGTGGTGAAGTGCTGGAACAGCTGCCCAGAGAGGCTGTGGATGCCCCGTGCATCCCTGGAGGTGTTCAAGGCCAGGTTGGATGGGGCCCTGGGCAGCCTGGGTGAGCATTAAATGTGGACGTTGGTGGCCCTGCCTGTGACAGGGGGGTTGGAGCTTCATGATTCTCGAGGTCCCTTCCAACCCAGGCCACTCTGTCATTCATACAAGAGCCGAAGTCCCAATTTCCTAATTCTTGTTGGATCCCAGAGGGACCAAGAGTTAATTGAATTTGAAGAGTTAATCATGATGTTTGGATGCAGTGCTTGTCTTCTCTTGGTGGCTGAAGGAATCCCAGTCCTGGCACAACACTCACTGCCATATGCAGCCGCGCCAGGGATATTTTCCTTCATCATTTTTCTTCTCTGTGTGTTCATTTGAGGTATTCCTGTTCCAAGCTCGTGTTCTGTCCAACACAGTACCCAGGCAGTAGCAGCAGTAGTTGCCTCTGCTAAATGAATGTTTGCTGATAATGCCTTCCCGTCTGGATGCTCATCATATTTGCTAAGCTTATTTGTCATTTCTTCCATCCCATTTCCATTATAACATAAATAACAGACGGATTGGAGCCCACACTGTCCTGCAAATTGGCAGTTGCTGTTTTGACCGTGCTGCCTTCTATTGAGATATAATGAAGTGTGTTCTTAAGACTTTACTCTGCAGTGGATAAAGCCCAAGTGACACTGTATGGAGAGTGTGCTTATGGTAGTGAAATGTAAGCATGTCACATCTTAGTCTGGTCTATCAAGCTGCAGTGAGAAGAGGAAGAGATGAAACAAAGTGTAAGCATGCTGCTTTTATCATTTGCTCGAATCCTGCTACTTCAGGTTGAAGCCTCCCTAAGAAAATCTATCACTTTCATGCCAGATGCAATCGCCTATTTCTTTCCATGGCTGGATGCACAAACTTCAAAAGTCACAACTGACTGTTCTCTCAGATCTTTTGACGGATGCAAGGTACCATTTTGATTACTTCTGCACAGCTGAGCAGGGCACCAATCCTGAGACACTGAAAGGAGAGTTTGGGTAAACATAGGGTTAGTTCACAAGCACTAAGGATATTTTTAGCATTGGCACTCTTTCTTATCCTCAGTATATGGAATATTGCAAATACTGCCATACAGACAATACAGAGATTTGGGTGTTTTGCATCTGATTGCCAGGGCTGTGTGAGTATGTGTGTAGTTGTAAGAGGTAGAGCTCTGTGGGAGGCATGGTTGGGCCATTAGAAGTTGTTCATTGCAGCTCCGTTCCTTCACTTGTGACCACTGGTTTCAGAAATTCTTAAGGTCAGAACTGCAACCTTTCCTCTTGGCTCATACTGTTATGTGATTGCCACAGCTGATAGAGCAGGTGTGTGAGGTGAGAGGAGCATGATACCTTCCCTCTGCAATGAATGGGGAAGGAAATTGGACTGTGAAACTGCTGCTTTCAGCTGTGAGAGCTCCGGTGAATGTTGATTTCTATGGGGAACGGGGGAAAAAATGTTTCAGATAGTTTTAATACGTTACATAAACTACAACTCCAAAAAAATACAGATCTGAAAGACTCCATCCCTGTTAGACCCGTTAAGTACACCCAGATGGAAATGTATCTCAAACCCCGCACAACTGACAGATTTGTCATAAAATCTAGTCTGTTCTGTCTAAGTTGATAAGGATGCCACTCTCTGTATCACGCAAGGAGAGGTGTCTCGGAGACAGAGAAAAGCTCATATTTCTGTTCACTGAGGTGTTGCTGACACAATTTAGCATGCAGTATCCAGCTCGTTTAGAATTCAGTGCCAACTTCATCCACATCATAAAGTGAATCCTGTTTTACAATTCCCTTGAACATTCTCTAAATGATGGCATCTGCAAACAAGCAGCACGGCTTATGTGTCGGAATTGTACTTTTGAAATTAATTCTTAGTTCTATAATGCAGGATATCAGTCAGGCGTGTGCAGATAGAGGGACTGCAGTGGCTGGGAGCTGGAGATGGATCCTTCCAGCATGAGGTGCTGCTGCCTTGAGCCAAGATGCTGTGCCTGTGCGGCTCAATCTGTGCCCTTTTCGTTTCCAAACTCCCGAGACTACAGGGTAAATGGGGATGTGAACACATGTAGAAATGTGCGTGCAATGGAAGGGAAATTTGGAAGGGGTTCATGGAGTTCATCATGGTTTTCCTGTAAGCAATCGTTTCCTTCTGTTATTGTGGATTTGTATTGACCCATCTTCGGGTGCCAGACTTGCTTTTCTATCCCTCATTATCTTATTTCAAGCGCTCCTATTTCTTTGCCGTGTGGTCTTAACCTGAACAGGAGATGTGCACATGTATGTGGAGATTTACAGCTCATCCCATTTGTAAATCAATTTAGGACTTTCCATATTTTAATAATTCAGAGGCAAACAGGATTTCAGTGCCTCTCTCAGATGCAGGAGCACCAGTTGGTCAATGATTGCTCATCTGTGATTCAATACGTGATGGATGGCTGCAAGGTAATGCTGGGCATCTGACACAGGTGTTTATGAGAGCTGCAGGTACATCTCTCTTTTAATGCATTCTTTATGAATTATTGGCTGGGTTTCTCAGCTCTGCTCTGCAGCAGCTCAGGAGGGATGTGAAAAGCAGCCTTTATCCTGAGGTAAAGTGAAACACTTTCATGGTAATGGTTGGTTTTAGAATTAGTTTTTACATCTCATCTATTATGCATCTAGAATGCAATCCTCTGGCTACTCTGAGACCCGGGCAGGCTGGACAGCAGCAAAGGCCTTATGCTTTTTGCACTCTGCCATCAGGCTGTACGTTTCCTATGCTTTGCTTTCAGGTCCCCTCTGTACAGGATCACTGTCAGAGCACCCATGGGTGCACAGCAGACCCTGACCAGAGCTCTCCATGGAGTCTGTTTGCTCTGCTCGCCGTGTGAATGCCGCAGTGGTGGGGCCTTATTAGAGCAATCCTTCTTGCTGTGCTCTAAAGAGCACTCAATCATCGTGTTTGGGTGAAAGTGGAACCACAATCCAAACAGGAGGAGTTAAGAGAGTGCGTTGCAGTAAGAGCATGAATTTATGTATGTGTTGCAAAGGCTTTTCTGCTCACTTACCCATTTGTGTACCACGTAACAAAAGGGCAGACAGCCCTTCCTTAGTGCTATGGGAGCACCGTCCTCCTGAGGCTTTTGCACTCTTTCCTGCAAAGATTTCTGGTAGCACATGTGGCAAACGAGTGGTGATGGCTTTGGAAGCTCTTTCCATGCCATTTTGGTGAAGTTCTCTCCAAGGTGATAGAGGTTGTGGCAGTGAACACTGCAAACACCTCTCTTCAAGATCGCAGTGCTCAAAAATCACTTTGGATCAAAGCCCAAGAGCTTGGAAAAAGAGTTTCAAAGAGAAAATGGTACGATTTTCTTTCCTTTTTTTTATTCCTTCGTGACCAATGGATTTCACGCAATTATTCCAAAATTATATCTACGTTTCCATCTACTCTTTGAAAACATGATGGAACTCATCAGGGGAAAAAAAAAAAGATGGAGGCATTGAATGGGTGAGAGGCAAGGAAAAAGCGTCGGTCCGTAATGCGACTCATTCCTGATTACACCATTGTTCTGTTCTGAGCAACGCGGGAAGATCATGGTAAAAAGTCAAGGATTAAAAGGAGACTTTTGTCAAATGATTCTTTTGTTAAAATCTTAGCTATGTCGATCAAAGTGTGCTGCGAGTGATTGTGATAATCAATTATTTATGTAATTGGTGATTAATTCTTAGATCGCAACGATAACTTCAGTACAAGCGTGAAAACGATATTTTTAAGAGCTGAGGATTCAGAAAAGGGGAAAAAGTCATTAATTTTCATGTTTGGCGTGTGTGCATATGTAGACACAAGTACATAGACACACTGTTGAGAAGGCAATCCAATTTCTTGGGTGCTGGAACTGTCTATAACGGTAGATGCATTCTTTCCATTTTGTAGTTATAATGCATTTCATGATTTCTTTGCTTTACAGCATCCTTTAAAATGAAACATTTTATCAATTCTCCAGGTGATATTGATGTTTTGCCCTTTTAAACATGTCATTTGATTTTTCTGATGTTCCTCTCTTATTCCCCATCTGTTTTCCTGTAATGCTTTCATTTGGTGGCGGTTTCTCATTGGGTCCCTGTGGGTTTATTCCAGGAGTTGCCTTGAGCATTTTCGCTTTCCTCGTGTTTTGAAATGTCTGACATGCCACCAAATTCCTCACACGACGCCGGTCCTGTCCTCACTGCAGCCTTATTTGAGTATTTCAGCATGCAGAGCACATTTTCTTGACTTCATCATCCCCATGGATTCATTCAGAGAGCAATTTTTAAAAGGCACCGTGGCATTTTAGATTGTGGACCTGGTCTGTGTGCAGATCTTTCCCAACAACAAGGGATCCTTGGGTATCAGAAAGGAGTAAGGAAGGCTGGGCTGACCCTTCAGTTGAGTTCCTTGCAGACAGGAGCACCCATAGCTTGGAATATCTCAAACACGAAGCACGTAGCTGCTTTGCTTCTCCCATTTTAGACATCTGTACGCTCACATATGGTGGATATAGGCAAACTAGCTGGCGATTTTTTTGGTTTCATTCCCTTTTTTTTTATAGCTGACAAGTTTCAGCCCATGAATTTGCTCAGGGTTGCGAAGGAAAAATAATGCTGGAATTAGCAGAGTTTGCATCCATGTGTGAAAAATCCGCATTTGGGTTCATTGTGCCCATTATATGCCGGAGAGAGTAATAGGTTGGAGCAGATTTTTTTTGCCTTGGACTTCTGTAGCTTCCAACTGTCTGCTACTAAACAGCTCCTTTGGAAATAAATTCAGGATTATGTTCGGAGCATCTGAATGTGAAAGCTGCGTGTGGATGAGAGATTTCCCAATATGGCTTCAACAGCCAAAGCTGGTATTTTTTTCAGCAGCTTTTCTTGCAGTGTAAGGAGATATTTAGGTATGTCCCATCTATAACCTCCCTATCGTCTGAAATGGTCTTTCCAGGTCTGTACTTATCAAGGGTGACTTAAGGGACAAATGATGCTGAGCCACATTAACACAGCAGATGGAGCATTATTCCAGCCTGGACGGCAGGAGAACACAGTTTACCTCCAGACTCAGCAGATGTCAATTTATATTAACGAGCAATGGCAACACACAATATATTTTATTTTCCTTGTAACCTGTCTTCGTTACAAAACATCTGCATCTCTATTTCCCGTTCCAGATGTTTAAAATTAATGCTGCAGCAAACAGCTCACATTTTGCCTTTCACTGATATATATATTTTTGTCAGCATAAAAATTAGCTCTGATAAAATGAACGCCCCGGTGATGGCTTTCAGTGTGTGTTGGAGAAAGTCTATATTACACTATCAATTTCAGCAGCACAGCGTGCTAAAAGGAGCAATAAGACAAGACTGCCTGTCACATATTTATGAGCGTATGAACCTCTCGCTGTCCCTTTTGTTATCCCTTCCCTTGGCAGTGCGCTGAGACTCTGAACCCTGAATTAATGCAAAAAGGATGAAGATCTACTTTCTAGTCCGTACGTCCAGGGTACTTGGCAGTTTGTAAATGTCAGTGCTGGAAACAGGGAAAAGAAGTGGTGTGGTTGTAAGCCATTGAGTCTGTCACTGTCACCAGCTTACTGGAAAATGTATTGAGCAGTAATGAGTAGCAGATAAAGGACATTCAGATTAAAGGAACTTATATTTTTCTTTATCTTCGCAACAATCTACAGATGGATTTCCTGAGGGTGCAATGCTAAATCTTTCTTACACAATAAGCTGTAAATCCTGAAGCTGGAGATCTTCTGGTTGGCCTGAAAGTAGCCTTTCATGTAAATACCGGGCCTGAATAATGGCTGGAAAATTATTCAAAGAATAATTACAGCAATTGATCTCGAGAAGTTTTGTGGTGTCTTTCATTTTTCATTCTTCAAAGCTCTTTCTGTGACACAGAATCTCATTGAACCTGGGGAAAGCAAACCAGCTTACAGGTCATTATTAAAGATGAATCGTTCAGCTAATTATGAAGGGCATCTGTAGAAACGGGTGGAATAAATGTGTCTTCACATACACATATATATCTGCATGGGTGCTATGTGTATTTGTGCATGCCTGTATGCAGCTGAGCACGAGGTCCCATCGGTGATGCCCTGAAGCCATCAACCCACCTTTGCTAAATGGCATCCAGATGTGCAGGTGAGCTGACTCAGACCAATTTCAAGGCTGACCTTTGTTCACGTCCGGATTTCATTCTGACCCAAATGAATTTGACTTCCCTTACCCTAAAGGAGGAGATGTGCGAGTTCCCCAGGGACAGACGTGTGCTGTGTTCCTCTGTAGGGCAGGAGAAGAAATATATCTTTGTTTAATTTAGTGTGACTTGATTGTTGACTCAATTGCAGGTCAGCAGCATACCCAGAAAAGTCGTATAAATCTTTCTTCTGCCGTGTGAGGGAGAAAACAGATGGACACTAGAGTATATTAATGTTCATTCTCCTTGGGAATCAATAGGAATCTATATTTTATAAATGGGTCTACTAAACACAAGAGAAAATTCATGAAGCAGGCATAGAAAGAGGGAGAGAATGAAAAGCCAGCTAATTCCTTTCAAACTACTGATTATCAGCATCCTTGAACGTATGTCCATTGGAGGCCTGGTACAGCAGAAGGCACTGATTCCGCATTTCTTTTTTTGCTGGGGCTGATTGCATTAGCTATGCAGACACATCAGGCCTGATCCTGTTGTTTCTGGAGTGCCCTCAGCTCTAAATGGCAGTTATCAGCTCTAGGTGCAAAGCTTCTGCTTCTTCTGCAGCACCTATTAGCAGCACAGGGAGGCTGTGCCGACTTTGGTGGGAATTGGAGCGGGTTTGTGATGTTAAAAAGCAATAAAATGCAGCCTAAATAGACAAGTACACAGGAAAGAGTAAAATCATTTAGGAGAAGAGGATGATGAGGGTTGCTTTGCAGGTAACTTTGATGGGAGTGGGATTTAGTGGGATTTAGTGGGAAGGGGGTTTGGAAAGTACAGGAGAATTTTAAGGCAGATGGAAAGTTCATACGGAACATAGGGAGATGAATATCAGATTTATGGGAGAAAAGGGAGCGATGGAGAAGAAGCAGAGGAATGAAAGGTGAAGGGGAGGGAAAGGTTAAGCTGAAACAAAAAGCAAATCACGCAGCAAACAAAACTCAGAGAGGAGCAGAAGCCGATCAGAAATAATGTTTACCAATGCAGCTGTGGCCCTGTCTGAGGTCAGGGATAGGTGCTGCTTGCTGAGATTCAAAGCACGCTTCTCTGCCTCCCTGTGGTGTTTGTCCTCATCTCTGGCCCTTACGTGGCCACCCCAGGGCCCAGAGCTTTGTTTCTCTGCCTTCTCCATGGTGCACACTCACCTGAACCTTTCCCCATCTCTCATGCCCTCCTCTCCCCCAATTCTCCAGCATGGAAATAGGAAAGGGGGGAGGGTTTAAAAGAATCATTGTGCATAAAACTGTAGCTCAATTTCCATAAAGAAACAGAATTAGAGAACGATAGAAATGAGAAATATTAGCCTATAACACCACATGCTTCATCAAAAACCCAGCCTTGCAAGATGACAGCAGACATCAGTAATTGCCAAAACACCAGCTTTATTTATAGATGTGGGGGAGAGAGCAATGCACTACATACAAATTCCAATTAAGGATAAACTACCCAGCTTACAGAGAGAGCTACTGTCTCTCATTTGCAGTGGCAGAAACTCCATAATGTTTGTGGTCTTGGCGACTTGCCTTAGATTATTAGAAAATAACACACTGCTATTGTATGCAGATCCCATCTTCGTGGTGCCCTTGCACTTTGCTGTCAGCAAAGCAAAATCTTCTCCTGCATGCAGGTAGAAGCAATGTGAACGAAGTCCAGCTGGTTTGTTGGGTGTGTGTTTGGTGTATCAGATCTCAGCAGCCAACAGGCTGCTGCTGGGTTTTGTATAAAGCCCAATGAGAAGCCCACAGTGTGTCAAGGACAGGAGGTTGGGAGCACCTGTGTACCCCTGCAGGGGACCCTCGGGCTCTATGAAAGCTCCCACTGCTGCTTTAAGCTGTGATGTGAATAAGGAAAGCAATGGGACACCAAGAGATCATTGGCCGAGGAGTTGCAGATTTCTTACAAAGAGTCTTAGGGACAAATGAGACTCAAGCTGTGCTCTGCAGCCTTTGCTGGGAACTGAGATTTCTCCGTTTGCAGAAGGTGCTAAAATACATATTTAAGTATTCAATCCTAACTGAAACGTTTCTTCTGGCTCCTCGCTGTCCGACTTTTTTTATGGTATAGCTGAACACAGCACAATAGGAATAATGAAAGAAATAACTTCAGCTCTCGATCTTTATTTCCTTAATGTTTTGGAGCATTTCTCCTGGCTCTCTTTCAATGGCTCTGACCCTGGGCTGGGGGCAGCATGTGTGCTCCATCAGGGGTTCCTTCTTTCCCGCAAAGGAAGAACTCAGCAACTCTGCTCCTTTTCCACTGTTGAGGTGCTGTCTGCTATTGATGGGTCCAGTTATTTAATTTCTGTTTCTGTTTTCTTTAGGAGAAGGACATACACTGTAAACCTATTGGCTTATATTGGAGGGGGAAACCACCAGTGAGAGGCACGTGGGTGCCTGCGAGCTCCTGAGTGGTTTGCAGATCTCCATGCACCTTAAATGTTCTAAGCTGGTTGTTCTGTTGTTAATGATTTCCCCTATTAGCTCTACTTTCATGAAGTCAATTTCCATGAGGCAAGGCCTGCCTGAGGGTGAGCTGACTGGGGTGAAGGCTTTAAGGATCACGTTGGGAAGACACCAAGTGCTTCTGCTCTGTGGTCTGAGACAGGCAGGACTGCTGTGCCCTCTCCATTGGCAGGGAAGGAGCCCCTCCATAGGGCTCCATGTGTCTGCAGGGCAGCTGCCCCTGAGAACCACCGTCCTTCTGCAGTGACACAGCAGCAGAAAGCTCAGTTCTGACTTTCCAAGCAGTTCTTGGGCCAAACCGGCACAGATACCTCAACAATACAAATTATTTTGTTTACAACCTGATGGGAACATTTGTTAGGCTAAATTCTGCAGCGCGTTTGCAATACTTTCACTGTGGATCACTGAAGGAATCCATTACCATGTATGTGATAATGGATGGGTTTAATCAGAGACTGAGAGTATTAGTTTTGTGGTTTCTCCCAGTGTTGCCTGGTAATAATCCTCCTTAATTACAAAGGCTGAGGTGGTCACAGAGCTGCAGAACATCCAGGGTGCTCTCCTGCCTCTGCCACCAGCTCAGAAAGTTTGCAAAGATGAATGCTGTCATCGTGCATCAGTTTATTTATCTGTATACCTGTATTACCTGGTTGATCCTGCCATAGCGTATGCTTGTCTCAAAGGTTAAGCCATGCATGTCTAAGTACATAGGGGCAGTACAGTAAAACTGCAAATGGCTCATTAAATCAATTATGGTTCCTGTGGTCACACGCTGCCCAGAGAGGCTGTGGATGCCCTGTCCATCCCTGGAGGTGTTCAAGGCCAGGTTGGATGGGGCCCTGGGCAGCCTGGGCTGGGTATGAAATGTGGAGGCCTTGCATGTGGCAGGGGGTTGGAGCTTCGTGATCCTTGAAGTCCCTTCCAACCTGGGCCATTCTATGATTCTGTAATTCTGTATCCTGGCAGTATTAAACCCATAGAGGACGATGGCAAAAATGAACAGGGCAGAAATCTGGCCTGCACCCCAAAGGTGATGGAAATTTACGTAATCAGTCCTTCATGGCAAGATTTGGCAAAAGCAAAAGGTATGGGCTGCCAGCACTGCAAGAGATGCAGCTCGGTGCTCATGCAGCCCAAAGAAGAGCAGAGGGGAGCAGAGATTGGGAGCCACAGCCCTCAGTAAGGGGGAACCTGGTTATCTCCCAGGAACCATTTACATCTCCTCTTCAGGTGATCCCAGTTTCTAATCGTTATCCCAAAACCACAAAGCCGCTCCCGCGCACACACCAACCTCCTTGAAAGACTTGTCAAGACTGAAACAGTAATTCACAAATTCACTAAAATTCCCTGCTCCGCTGAGCAATGTGACAGCTCTGCCGACCGCAGTAACATTTCTATTCAAACTGGCTTTGGTGCTGAAGCTATAAATATCCCTGCAATATTTCCTGCTTCAGAACATAAAGACAGCTTTACAGTGCTGATAAAATAGAAATTACTTTCTCTCTGAGGTCTAGCTGGAATTTTAATGTCTGTTTTGCAATAAAGCGGCTCCTACGCAATTCGATTTGAGGGAAAGAAAACAAACGGTCTAATTTAGTTACAGTAATGACTCCTCTCGTATGGTTGGCCGTAGCCAAATCTGGGGTTGCAGGGTTGTTAAAGTTTGTAGTGGCGAGCGCAGGGATGATTTTTACAGTAATCTGATTTTTTTTGTGTGCGTCTTTTAAATATGTATATAGCGCTGTTTAATTACAGGTATGAAACAACAAGGACCGAGAAAGAAAAAGGGCATTACAGTTTACAACCTCTGATGGTGTTCCTGTAAAAATCGCTTGTCACAGCTGTAAAGCCGGTGACCAGAGATGACACAGATTAAAAAGGGTTCTGGGATTGAAAAGAAAAATTGCAACTACTGCACTCATCAGTGTTGCCTTTAATTATTCGGTAAATGTCACCCTGGCTCTCGTTAGCGCCTTCAAAGGAAAGGAAGAAAAAGACCTCATTTTCTGTGGTCACTGAGTTCCTTTTTCCATTTCTGGGATGAGACCGAGAACAATTAAACGAGGAGGGGAGCAAAAATGTTCTTCATTTGCATTGCAGGCACACGGCAGGGGCAGATTGCCTGGGCGCACGGGTGCTAGTAAATATTTTAAGCACCAAAAAGTGACAGCCTCGGTTATCTGGCAGAGCACAGCTGGTGATGGGTGAGCCACAAAGCTCCGAGCACCGGGTGGGGATGCTGGCTGTGTCTCTGTGTGCAGGTGGGGGGGTCTGGGTTTAATTTGGGAAGAACTTGGGCTGCACTGCTCGTCAGTATCTGTTGTGGGAGCACTTGTCCATCACAGACCCCCAGCAGGTGCCCTTGACTTGGTGTTTCACGCCCAGCACCACCTGTGTGCATGCAGGATGTTCCCCATCTCTCTTCTATGTATGTTAATAGACCAGAATCAATCTGTATTGTAATGAACATTGACGTGAGATAGTTCCTTCCACAGATAGGAGCATGAGGGTCACGGAAAGCCCTGTCTATTTTATGAAGATCCTAAATGTAATTGCTGAGATTTGAAACAATTAGCATGCAGATGATTTTTGCATCCCCATCGTTTATCTAGAGAATCTGTCGTGCCTGTAGCTGTCACTGACATCAGCAAAGCAGCCAAGAAAGCACATAAACTCATGCTGCAGATGCAAAAACTGGAGCTGGTTCGTGTCTGCAGCCTCGCACTGCCTGTGCTCTCATTTCTGACTGAGAAAATCAAACTCTTAGTGAATAAAAGTGGGTAAAGGGCTCATTCTTTATTCAGCGTGTGAGGAATCAGCTGAGTTGGTCTTAAGCTGATCAAATACAATAGGGTGGGTGGGAAGAAGAAAAGCTTTTGGGAATGGAAGCCAACTTAAGGACTTCTGTGAGGGTTGTATTTGCACAAAGTGCTGCTGGGCATTGTCTGTGAGTTGGGAACCTGCATGCACAGAGTCAGACTAATTAAGTGAAAGCTCCTTCTAAAGGTTAATGACCAAAACGCTGTATATCTGGAAACTCTAAAGGTTAATCTTGCTATGTGTGCATATGTAGTGGAAATACTCAGTCGCAGCCCAAAGCATTGATGGAGCACCTGGTGGAAGGCAGGGCCAAGCCTTGGGAGCTCAGGTGCAAGCAATTCAATGCACCTGGGTGACCAGAAAGGCAGGAGTCAGGATCCACCCCTTCCCACACCTCATTTAAGGGTTGGCAGGGGGGTGGCAAGAGTTTCTTGTGGAGTTCTTTGTGTATCTGAGGCCATTTGAAGGTGAGCGGCTTCTTTCCGTTATTTTTTTTTTTGCCTGTGATTGCTGTATTTGAGCAAGCCCTCACTTGATGTCACTCTGCTGTTGCTGCTGTGCTTTCCATTGAGGTATAGCATACAAAGGTCTTATTTGGTGAAAGGAAGCCTTGATTTCCTCTCTTTACTTCCAGTGTTCCCTTGGTCTGGGTAGGCCTGGAGGCAGTTGAGCAAAGTCTTCTCACTGCACTCCCTGAGGTGTCCTTTGTCACACTCTTGTTTTGGTGTGAAGCAGTGTTGGTTCCTATGGTAAATAGTGTTGGGATGGATGCAGAGCCCTTGCAAGTAGGGTGGACATGTGGGTGGAGTGGCAGAGCGTAAGGCAGTGTGCCAAGCCACAAATGATGCTGAGATTTTCTCCTTCCCTTCTCTGCTGGTTTGTTTTGTTGTTTGTTTAGACTGCATGCTCGCTTTGTATGCAGATGAAATGCCTAGCACGCTTCCAGGGCTGTGTAAATAAGTAACCATTCAGAGTCTTTTAAAAGATATGTAAGTTTACTTCTTTTCATATATGGAAGCTTAAGTTAATGAAATGCTCAATGCTTTTATTTCAGTGGCAAAACAGCAGTGGAATGGCATGTGGGACTCCAGTGGAATAAATTGCAAGTGTTATTCCACTCCTTTCTAAGGATTGGAATCTGTTGCGCTGCATTCACGTATTTTTACTTTTAAATCTCTCTCTGTATTTTTTCCTGTTTCAGAAGGAAGTGATTGTGGCTTCCAGTGTTTCAGATTGATAACGTATCCGTTGATCTCTATAGAATCTCATTTCTGATGCTGGAAGTTGTAGTATCAAGTAGCAGAGAAAATTAATAAGGTTTTAGCAAACCATGTGGAGTGGTGTTCTGTTACTGAGGACTGTTTACTGAAATCTAACATGTAATTGGGTGGGGGAAGAACAATATAAATCGTGTTCAACTCCTTGCAGAAGGGTTTTCGTGTGTAAGGGGACTTGCTGATTGCTTTGTCTTGTAGATGTAACATTGGTGTTTTTTGCTCTGGGGTGTTTTAAGCAGTCAGAAGTAGTATTAAACTCAGAAAACCTCAATATTTTTATGTTGAGGAAGTATCATGGAAAGCCTGGCATCGATGTCACTTCATAGGGAAAACACTTTTGGTTTAGATGATAAATGGGATTAATAGATTCCTCTGGAGTAATGATCCCACTTTGATTCTCAGCCTTAAATAGGTTTTCTAACAGAAACCAATGGCTCTCAACCCATTGGTTACTTCTTAGGGTCCCATGGAAGTTAGAGCTGGAAACAACCAGATGACTGCAAGTGGGTTTAAACCTTGGGCAGGCAGCTCAGCTCAGCCATTGGGCATAGCTTGAAGATCTGCAAATTGAGAGGTTGTCAATAAGGACAATGACAAATGCATGATAGAGAGCAGATATCAGATGCTGACAGCTGATGTGTCTTTTCACGGTCGCTCTAAAATCGTACTAGAATCCAGCCCTGGCCTGCTAAATGTGCATGCCCAAGTCTTGTTCATAGTCTTAAAAAGGGAGGAAAAATATAGCACACCATTAAAACTTGTGTTGGTTATGTGATGGCAAACAGATGCGTCGCTCATAAGCTGGATTGGTCCTAAGTTAACGGTGTTATGGTTTACACACAGAGTAGCACTGAATCCTGGTTTTTCTACCAGTTCTCCTTAATATGGATGTTCAAGGCTGTCCAACCACAATTGCATTTAGATTACATTACATTACACAGTAAGTGGCAAATCATCGCTGCTTCCTTTGACATTCAGTGTAATAACATTAACCATGATGAATTTCCTTTTACTATTCATGTGGCCTCCGTACATTATTTCAGCTGAATTCCATTGCAGTGTAGCATTAATTAATGTCTGTTGCTTATCGAGTGTTAGCCGTTTCTACCTTTCCACCCCACTCTTTAATTCTTGAAGAGGTGCAGATAGGAATGCTGCAAACAATGTACCAACATCTTCTAGTCTTCCTAGGACAGGAGAAATCAAATTATATTTCTGATGCCCATGGCTCTCCTGGTCTCCTCTCACTCACACAGCTCTTCCTCTCAAAGTAAGCAAGAAAGGGATGCTGATAAAACACTCATTAATTCCCTCACCATGACCTGCCAGGTTCAGCTGCATTGCTCTGAGCCTCTGATCACTGTGCAGCCAAGGAGCTGTGACAGCTGTTGGCTGATGCAGAACCTGTTCCCAACTCAGCTTTCAGATGAGTTTGCCCACACACACAGGTGTTGTGCAGAGACCAGAGGAGCTCATGTGAGGCTCTGAAAGGAGCAGGAAGCTCTCCCTGCCCAGTGGAGCAGCGTTTGGACCACAGCACAAATGCTAAACTTCCTCCGTGCTGTTTTAATATCACACCAAAGTTCTCCTTTCCACTTGTAATGTCAATGACAAGCTCTGCTTTCCACCTGTAGATGTTGAATGCAGCTTAATTTACTGCATTTAATTAGTTGGTGGGCCTCTGACCCTTCCTACCACCAGATGTCATCCTTCCAACAGGTAGGGATGCGGCTCTGGTCGCTGTAGTGCTGCTGCTTTGGGAATCCCAAGCCTGGACTTCATTTTTCTGTTACGTTGGCCAGCTTTCAGTGGCCTCCATCATTCTAGAGCAACTTAAGGCAGCAGCCGCCCTCCAAAAAGAGCCATTTTATCCCAGCAACTGCTTTCCTGCAGGGCTTGGGAAGCTGGGACACAAAACGAGAGGATTTTCTGCCCAGAGAAACAATGGATTCCTTGCAGCAAGTGGAGTGCAGGAGTTAAGCCATGCAAATGGCTCTAATAAGCATAATTTAAACCCCTAGATTTCTTTTTATAGCACTTTCATATTTGGTGTTTTATATTCCAATTTTCCACCTTTTAGTCTTGCTTCTTTCTTTTTTTTTTTTGCTGCAAAACCCTATCTCAAATGGGAGGGCAATTACTAGGCAAGCATGTAGTTCTTTAATTGAAACACTTATAGGTGTACACTTAAAAACTATAAAGACTTTTTATGGAATAGCAATGCCTTAATAGGCTCTTGTGTATGTACATTGTAATCTAATTCTGTACTCTTTCAGCATTGCTGGGGGAAGCTGTTAATTTATGTCTACAATGAGCAATAAAGCAATAACAGTAATCTAAAGGTGCAATATCCCTTGTTTAGGGGGGCATTTATGGTTATGTATTAAAACTATAAATACATCAAGATGCTGCGGGACTGATCTATACAAAATGAAAGATAAGATCTCTCCACTTGGAAATGTGCTGTTTTCAGCAGAAAAGCAGCCCTGTGTTCGTGGTTAATGTCAAATCTCAGTGCGAGTGGTCAGCAGAGCCCACCGCCGGTGTCTGGTGAGAGTTTCTCATCTTTCCCCCAGTAATTTGATTTGTTACCGTGTCTGCAGTGCAGAAAAGCAAGAGGTAATCTTGTTTTAGTAATTAGCCTGGTCCTTATATGTTGGTAGCTACCAAAACTTGTGTCTAGCACCAGCGCTTTCACTGCTGTTAACTGCATTTGTTCTGTAGAGGTTTCTTCATGTTCTTACATTCTTTGTGTCAGTCTTTTCTAAAGTCTAATTCTGCTTTTTTCTTTTGTATTTTTGGGGTGAAAAGCCCTGTGGAAAGGACAGAGCGTGGCAGGAGCACAGGGGAGCCCCTGGCTGCAGGCGCTGTAGCGTTCCATTGCAGACTGGTTGCTGCTCTTTGTAAAAATGGTTCTTTTTACACAAGCCAGCATAAGGATGAGTGACAGGGAAGGATAATTACCTTGTCTGAGGCTGGTCTCTGGGTAGAGATGGTGACATTCCTGAAATCCGGGTAGCTTTGTTGTGTTACGACTGGGAAAAGGAATGGAGGGCAGAGCTGCTGCTGTCACAGGGCATAAAGAGCTCAGCCCTGGTACGGAGCATGCCAAACTCAGAGCAGTGGGAGAGGGGAGAGATGAGCAGAAGGAAATGCTGCAGGAGGCGGCCGTTGTGTGTCATCTATCACGGGGCTAACAGGGGTTTAATCTTGTTCAGCCCATTGGAAAGACACTGCTAACATTTCTCAAAGTCAATCATTCAATTTCTTTTGGAGACATCCGTGCCGGCTCATTCAGCAATTAATCTGATCAATACTTTGAAGTGTACGTGGTACTTTTTTTCCTCCCAGAAGTGCATAGAGCACGTGCTTTCATTGGTTTCTACTGGCTTTCTGGAGTTAAAATTGGTGAACGTGTCATTCAGGTCTGGAAGCACAAGGTTCTGCTCTGTGCTGTGCTCCACACACAGTGCTGCAGCCATAGCTTTGCATTGAGGAGTCGTGTCCCCAAACCTTCCCCAGTCAGCCCAAATAACCACCTGGGAGCCCTCCGGTGAGAAGTGAAAGCTGTGCAAGCACTGATTTAATATTCAATCAGCACTTTGAGACCTGCAAGAACAAAACTGTTTAAGAGCAAAACTGTTCCGTCATCATTTTTTCCTTTCCCTGTTTCCTGGCACCAGCCTCTCTGATGGGGCTGCGCGGTGTCCCAGGAATTGAGCTCTCATGCTGAATTTATAAGCTGCAGTACCACAAGGTGCAGAGGAAATGAACTCCTTTAATAAGCACACTGAAACTCTGCTTTGTTTTCCAGTAATTCAGTGGGTGCTCTGTTGTTTTCCCACTTCATGGGCTGTAATGCAGATATCCGTGGCCAGTTTCGGTCCTTCCTTGGAAGGCTGAAGGTAGAAAGGCCCTCTGCCTCCATCCCAGACCATGCTGCTCTGTTCCATAATTTCAGCAGCAACCAGCTGCTTGGCACAAGCCCTGCCAGCTCAGCAGCTCTGTCTACACTTCCCTTGAGGAAACCATTCACCTTATCACCAAAGAGAGACGGGGGGGGAAAAAAAAAAATTCCATCTGTTACAGCTCTGAGCTAGAAGCTTCATAATTGCATGGGTACACAGGCTGCATATCAAATCTTTTTTTTGTTTTAGGAATCACTTAGGGAGCATTCATTCTCCTTTTATTGTTGTTCTCTCCCTTGCAAGTGTCTGTATTTAATCTCCTTTGGGACACAATGCAAGGATTTCTGAGCAAATTTGTGAATTAACAATGCTGGGGGGGTGTTTAGAACCACAAATGTAACCTGGAAAATCTGCGTGCTATGCTGTTGTGTGAACCACGGTGGGCTATACTGGATGTGAAAGTAAGGGCTTTCTCAGGAATTGAGCAGTTTTGTTTAAAATCTCGCTTTACATAAGGACCTTGAGAGAGTGAACTATTATACAACTTGTGTATTAAGTCTCTTTTTGTGTCAAGTCTTTCAATAGCAGAATGTTTCTCAGGCCATCCTGGCTGTGTGCTTTTCTTCAGGTATGGACCATCACCCCTATGGGGAATTGTCTTGTGGGAGACTTGAGTCCCATCTGAGTGGGGTTTTGCCTTTGCTCGTTCTTCCTCTTTTTTCTTTTCTTTTTTTTTTTTTGTAGCTATCGAACAGATTCTGCAATTTCAACAGAGAACTGCTGAGGTTCACAGACTCGTCTGTCTGGCCTCAAAGCGTGATGGTCTCAGGTGATTGGGCCAAGACACCCATTAGTGTGAGCGAAGCAAATGTATTCGTGAGAGGCCCCGGGGGTCTCCACCGTGTCTTTGAAACCTGGAGGATGACTTGTCCCTGGGGATGCTGCTTGCTTTGTCTGAAGATACAAGTCATATTGCGGGGCTTGAAAAACGTGCCTGGCGGTGACAGACTTCTGGAGATCAATCTGATTAGCTTATCAAAGGGAAGATTAGAAAGCAACCTGATCGTGCTGTTTAAATATGTTCACAGAGAGCGTGCGAGGTACAAAGTAATTTTTAATCTTGTGGAGGAAGGTATGACAGGAGCTGGGGTCTGCAGGCAGGAGCCACACCGAGCAGGGAAGCCAGACTGAGAAAAGAAATGGTTCAAATGCTTAATGAAGGCAAATGCATCATCTGTGTGCATTGCCGGGCATTGCAGTTGGAGCAGCTCCTCCTGGGCACAGCAGGCATGGAACAGTTTTGCTGTAGTCTTTGCTAAAGGGGTTGGGGCCAAGTGCCTTTTTTCTGCCCTGTGCTGCTGCTTTTCGTGTCTTCTGTGTTGTTCAGGCTGCAAATTGAAAAGTGAACTGTTCAGCGTTATTTGTTTTTGCTGCTGCCAAAAGGGGGGGGGGGGAAAGTCACAGGGTAAACAGTGGGATTGTTTGCAACCTTCTTACATTAGGCAGATTGAATAAACTGGCTCGCAGCTGATTGTTTTCCTTCAGATCAGTCAGAGCTGCTGCATTTCTATTTATTTGATTTCTCTGTACGTGTTTCTGGGGCTTTGGTTTTGTCGGGGATGTTTTGCATTCCTGACTTGTGGTGAGAGAGATGAGTAATGAACAGCTCTGCAACTCCTTACTGTCCAAGCAGATCTTACAGAGCTCCAACTCTTGGGTTAACCGAAGAGCAGCTCTGATGAGCACTGCTGCTAATTAGAAATCCAACTGCCACATCCGGGGCTGGTGTGGTGACATGCAGTGTGGGACTGCCATGTCTGGCTGGGGATGGGAGCAGTCAGCATCTCCATATGGTTCAGTACTTCAAGACTCCATCTTGTGCCCACTGACAGCAAAAGCAAGCTGCTGTTAATTTCAGTGCTGCAGGATCCTTGGTGGAGATCCCAAGGTGGATTTTCCTGCCTCTGTCAGGCCCCAGATTTGCTTAGCAATACAGAAGGCACAAAGACAACTACCTGCACTGAGCTGCTCTGAGTAACTGCTCCAACCACGGCATCACCACGTGCATCTCTTTGCTCTCTTCTTTCCCCCCTTCTTTCAATGCCAGTAGCTTTCAGGGTACCTGAGGAAGAAATGAGGGCAGGCACTGCCCACACCTGTACTCCAGAATGCCACTGACTGCTCCCATCGTGGTGAGCAATGCCTGCATAGCAGCTTCTTCCCCAGTTCTGCAGCCATGGGAGCCGTGAGGCAGAGCTGATCAGAAGGGCCGTTAAAAACTGAGCTGTATTTTTTCTTTGTCGTGCTTCACGAATGCAAACAGGTTGTGGTTATTTCCTTGGAGGCGAGGGCGTGCTAATTGTGAGAACGCTCATTAATTATGCATGTTGTGCCCTGTTTGGTTGCCAAAAAAATAATATTTTTGGATATCGTTAGCCAGAATACTACTTTAACTTACTGTCACCATTATTTTGTGAGTGGTAGTGTTTTAATGAACATATGGCACTACGTTTGCTAATGCCAAACCCCATTCTCTTCAACGAGAGGAGCAGTTTTCCCATTAGGTGCTGTGGATGTTATTCACATTGAGCTCCACACCGATAAATATTTAAATGTATGGAAGGGAATGGTGGAGTCTGCTCCTCCTTTGCATTCTTATGCAAGTTCCTCGTGTCTGTCTGTGAATACAGAATGCTGCTATGGGCTTGGCTGGAAGGGCCACCATTGCTGAACCTGCTGCCAGAGTTTGCCCTCACATTCCATGTGTCTGTAATGCATGCTTTGCTAATTTCCAACTCCATCCGTTGACCTCTGAAATGACTTGAAGCATCACTTTCATCTGAGCGTCTTCAAAGATTTGACTGTTGGTGTTTTTTTTCTTTCATAACACATTGTTTTAAAGCTGATCTCATAATTGTATTGATTTGGGTTTTTTTTTTTAGTTCTCTGCGTCAAAGCACTTCTTTAATCAAAAGTAAATTATGTAAAGGCCATTAGGGTCAGCCTGGCTGGCAAAACAAAAACTGCAATACATCATTTATTTGTAAATGTCAGTGAAATCTGCAGATCAATATCCCTCTCCATGCAGATATTTGTGATTCACTGTGAACCTGGCACCTCCTGCCTGCAGTGCTGCAGCCCCCCGAGCAGCACAGGGCTTTCAGAGGGCAGCAGGAGCAGGGTTGTGTGCTTGGCTATTTTCCACTTAATTCTCATGTTTCTCATGCATGTGCAAGTTGAACCCCACTATGAGTTGGGGTGGCTGCTGCTGTTCCCTATGTACAGCTTTACACCCCCAGATGCTATGGGCTCCCACTGTGGGTCCAGCTGAAGGTGAGAGCTATGCACACAGGCAAGGGTTTTGCCTCTGAACTCCACCTAGTGGTAAAACATTCGTGGTCTGGTGGTGATGGGGAACCAGGCGGGTCTGGGTCGGAGCTGATCTCTCCCCCATGCTGGTCAGGCTGCCCTTATATCACAATCACAGAATGGTCGGCGTTGGAAGGACCTCAAGGATCACGAAGTTCCAACCCCCTGCCACTTGCAGGGCCACCAACCTCCCCATTTCATAGCAGCCCAGGCTGCCCAGGGCCCCATCCAACCTGGCCTTGAACACAATGGGATGGACGGGGCATCCACAGCCTCTCTGGGCAGCTGTTCCAGCTGGAACTGGGAGCTTGACCTTCTGAGTCCTGAATTGCTCCTGAGGACATTGTGTTGGCAAGGCAGAGAGCAGGCATTGTGCCAAGGGCTGAGGCAGGTGCTGCTGTCATGAAGGTGGATGTGCAATACGTCTGTTCCACTGGCCTTGGGTGGTGCTCAACCCAAGGCAGAGCTGAGCTGCCTGTCCACAGCAGGAGTATCTGCTCATCTCCCTGGGGTTGTATTGGCCTCTGTGGTCACCGTGTGATCCCAGTGCTGTTATAGGAAATGAAGGAGGATATAACAGCCAGATAAGATCTGAGCACGGGTTTCTCTCTTAAATATTCAGAAGAATTTTTATGAGGGATGGGATTGAAGTGGAGATGTTGCTGATGTGCTGTGGAAAAGCTGTGTATAAAAAAAAAAAAAAAAACAGTGCTCCATTCTGCCGTGCTGAGGTTATTGCCCAAGGTCTGGGTTTATGGTGTGGCCATGGGAATGCCCAGTGCTGCTGGAAAGCCCCTGCAGAGCTCCTTTGTGTGTCTGCCTTCCAGTAATGCACACCTAAAGCAGGTTGCTGCAATTGGAGCAGCCATATAGCAGATTTCTGGGTTCCTTCTGAAGAACTTGTGAATGGTTTGTCTGCTTAGCTTCTGTGAGCTTCTGCCCGGTGCTGCAGGTTTGCAGGCTGAGGTCTGTCAGCAGTCACGTTGGCCAAGGGTGCTGAGAAGCCATTAGAAAGCAATGCTTTCCTTTGATTTTTTGCACTGGGCAAAAAGCTGGGCTGCAAAGCTTTCAGCCGGGTCCTGGAGTGGTGCAGCTCAGGTTGAGCCTTGCTGCTGGCAGGAGGGTGTGGAAACAGAGGGGTGCCTTCCTGCACATTGCCACAGGAGCAGAGGCTTTTCTGCAGCCCGGAGGGAGGGAATCATTTCAGACATCCCCGTTGCCTGGCTGAGAAAGGAGGATGCTGAGTGGGAAGTTATCTGCTTTAAAAGCATTGACCTCGGCGCTCAAAGTGTCATTGAGAAAAAGGCAGGTAGGGAAGTTACCACAGCAAGACCATGGGTTAATGCTGCCTGCTTCAGTAATTCATCAGGAGCTGCTGGTGAGGCACTGCGTGACAAAAGAAGGAAGGAGGAGTGTTGTCCAAGGGATGAAATAACAGAGGCTGGGCCGTGTGGTGCAAGGAAACAGCAGCACTGATGGGCCTGAGTGGCTGAGCCAAAGCACAGAAAGGTCCGGTGGGTTGGGGATGGGCTGTGCTCTCCTATGGCCACGTGCTGTAATTATGGGTGTTGGTTAATGAAGGCAGACTCAGAGCAGCTGGTCAAATTAAAAGATGGAAATGGTGCAGAGCAGGAGAAGGTGCTTGCCTGCAGCAGTCCTACTGCACCACGTCAGCCCACTCTGTTTCACCTTCCCAGTGCATCGCCTGCCCTTTGTGCAAAGGGATAACGGTCTCTGCAGTGCAGTGGTACCCAACCCCAGGGCTTTGTGTCCTGGTGATGCTGTGTGGGGTGTGGGACAGCACAGTGGTGGTGTGGCACTGCCAAAGGCTGAGGAGGGTTGGCCAGAAAACAGCTTGCAGTCCAGGGCATAATCAAAGAATGAATATTGACAGAATTACCTGTCAGAATGGGTGGAAATCATGCGTGGGTATTTTGGGGAAAGAGAGAGTGATTTTGAGTTATAATCAGGACAACATGGTTTTTGTTTTTTTTTTTTTTAATTAATCTTTCCCATCGTTGCAGATTGAAATCTGTGCGACAGCCATGAGCTGCAGCTGTAAATCTTGTGGTTCTGATGTTTAAAAAAAATGAAGTCATGCAGGTTAAGAAAAAACTTCTCCGAGGCTTTTCCCTGTCTTTCTGAAATAGAAAAAGAAAAAAGAAATAGGGTTAAAAGCCTGAAACTGTGATTCTGCTCGGGATAAAGCATCAAAAGCTTCTATGAAGTTATCATTTAAAGAAAATACATAAAGATTTGAGAACAGCTTGGCCTGGAACAGTTTTTCAGGCATGGCTAGCTGTTAAAAATAAGCTAATTCAGAAGAGGCACATTTAAATAAAAATAATGCATAGACATAATGGCAGAGATAATAGTTTTGAATGGGGAATTCTAATGACTTTGAGGGCATTTTACAGGGCAATTAATACACACGAAAATGCTGCTCTATTCAGCTGATGGAAAGAAAGGAAAATAAAATAAAACAGGCGGAAAGAGAAAGGGAGACGGTGGTGACTGGCAAAAATAGGGTTTGATTTTCCTTTTCAATAGGATCACTGCTTACAAACATAATAAAAGGAAAAATAAGCATGTCAGGTTCTATAATGCGGCTTGTAAAATCCAGAATGATTAGTTTCTAAAGAGGGGCAATTAGGCTCCTTTTGCATATGCATGTGACTTCTGGATGGAGCAAGGCTTTCGCTGCTCCCTCCTCCTCCTCTTTATCAAGCACCTAAAAATAACAGAGCCCCGTTGCTCCACCAGTGGAGCTGTGGTGGTTGGGATCTCCCTTAAGCATCTGCTTTTTGTTGGCAGGTGGCACTGCTGGGGGGGGGGCAGCGGGTGGCAATGGGACCAGCCCCCGTCCTCCCCATGTCAGCAAGCAGCCCCTCCTGGTCCTGAGCCGTGTTCTTCAAACGTATAAATAAATATTACATATGCTAACAGATGGTTCATTAGCCAGTTGTTATGGCAATCAGCATTTCAGCCAATTAAAATGCTTCCTCGTAGCTTTAAAAGTGTCAGTGATGGGAATGGTGAAATGGCCAGAGAACGAACGTGAGCTGCAGCACAGGGCTCAAAACAAGAGGGGTTTTCTCTGCAGGTCGGTGAGTGAAGGATGAGAGCAAATGGAGTGAGATTCATGAACCTCTGTGCTGCAGTGCTGAAGAACGCTAAGTTGCTCAGCTCTGTGTGTTAATTAATGGAATTCATTGTTGTTGGCCATCTTGCATCTCGTCGTGCAGGTCACCCAAAATGTTGCGTGGTCACAGGGGAGGGCTCTGAGCTCAGCACTGTGGGTAGGCTCAGGCTTTTGCTCCATGTGCACTGGAAGTCCTGAGCCTGTTTTTAAGCTTGCTCAGATTTGGGGTACTTCTGAAAATTCAGCATTGTGTAGCTTACCAGTGCCAAGGCATCCTGAGTGTGAATTCAGGCTCTGAAGGAGGTGTTGGAGTTCGTATCTCTGAATGCCAGAGGGGGTCAGAAGCCAGGGCAGCTCAGCTGGATGAGGTGGGTATGCAGTGATATGCATGGGTTGATGCAGGTGAAGCTTTTCAGGGGATAAACCTCTGTTCACAGCATCAGGACAGGGCTGTTGTCCCTCTCTGTGCTGCTTTCAGGAGGCATCTGTTGCCAGCAAAGAGCAGGATTGGGATTTGATGAGTCATGGGCTGCCTGGGGCTGGTTCTCCTCTTCTGCTCCACACCGCCTTTTGTGACCATTTAGAGGAGCAAAAAATAGCTCCCGCAGACAATCAGAGCAGGTTATTTTAATGAGAGCTCAAAAATGAGAAACCAGTGGCTCAAATTGAGCCTTTAAACGTTTCTACACACATCTTTGTGGAGCTGAGCAATGCTTAAATCAGCAGGTCTGCAGCACGAGGCGGCTGCTGTCACGAGTTGAGTTTCCAGCCCTCTTTTTTTTTTTTTTCCCCAGCTAAACTGAACATCCTGAGCAAGGCTGCGTGCTCTCAGCAGCTCCATTTTCTGCCTGTAATTGTCTTTTATCTGCTGGAGTTGTCAGTGCCCGACTTGCATCTGCTCCTGATTCACTCAATGTACACATCAGAGAGGGAAACAATCATTTTTTCTCATATGTGCTTGAACAGGCAATAGGTAGAATGCAGCTAATAGCCTTTCAAAGCTCCTTTGCTTCTCTCTAGATTGTGTCCACCGTTCTGTTGGGTGTTATGTGCCGATTAGTTCTCCTTTTTCTTTCTTTTTCTTCTTTCTGTGCTGGTAATCCTTTGTGTGGCTTCCAGTGGAGCTGGACCAAGAGTGGGTCAGAGCTGCAGGAGGCTGTTGTGTTTGCAGATTGTTTCCTTCAGCAGGGAATGAGGGTCAGCATCTGCAGCCCATGCAAAGTGCAGCACTTGGGCACAGGGCTGTGCACTTTGCAGCTTCTGTTCAGTCTCTGAAAATCTCCATTTTTTTCCCTATTTTCTCTCTTTTTTTTTTTTTTGTCAATTAGTTACACAGCAAGCAATGTGGATGTATCCTACACAGCTTTTTCTTCCAACACAGCCACATAGAACCATAGAATATCCTAGGTTGGAAGAGGCCCGTTAGGACTGAGCCCAACTCCTGGTTCCACACCAAAGGTTATCTCTGGCTTCTACCCCTACAGTTCCAAAAGTTCAGAGGAACAACTCTGTCTCACAGGAGCTCTCATCCACTCTGGTTTTTAAGGTGGATTCCTGAGTGGGGCTGCGTGGCTCGTTTCAGATGTTCAGCCTGGAAGTGGAAGGTTTGCTCTGACATAGCACTTTGTCTTTGCCACATTATCAAGTGTTCTGTGCCACCCATAAATATATTTTCCCCTACTTTTATTTCAAACATCGCTCACAGTTGGTGATGACAGTTCCAAAAGCTTCAGAGCTGCTTCTAGATGGGCAGGAAAATACCACGGGTACTTGTTTAAACATCAGAAAGGTATTAGCTCAATTTCTCACTTCAGTGCTACCAAGAGTGTTTAGGCCCATTGGGCATGAATTTAATTTTCTACAGGCTGCAGAGAGGAGGAAAATCAGCTTCCTGATCTTAGCATTAGCTCCTTCTCATCACCTTCCCAAAGCTCCAGGCTCAGAGTGGTGCTGAGATTGGAGTTGATGCCCTGAGCTGCTCCCTGTGCTGTTTTGGTGAGCAGTGCTCCCTGCTCCCCCGGCAGCAGGAAGACCTGGAGGCACCACATCAGTGCTGGCAAAGGTATTTCAGTGGTGTTAGCAGAGCAAAACAGCCCATGCTGAGCAGTGCTGTGCAGGGAATGGCAGGCAAAACCTTGTCTGAGTACTTGTACAGCTTTAAGTCAGGAGTAAAACCAGACTTTCAGTTTTTTTAAATAGTGTTAAGGATGCGTTTTGTGAATGGCCATGAAAGTAGGCAGAGTGTTTTAAAGGCAGCTTGTTGCCTTGTTTGGGTGTCTCAGCTTTTGGTGCAGAAGTGGAGTGAAGCTCTGAAGGTGTCAGGGCATCACCCAGCTCTTTCCAAGGATACAGGAATGTCAATAGTCCTTGTCACACATAGGGGAAAAATTGCCTTTTAATGGTCAATAGTAATAACCAGTCTGTTTAAACTTTCATGATGAAGGTATATACAATCTATGGCCTATGAATTATGCACATCCCCCTGGAGGCAGGGAGGTGGCTGTGGTCCCCAGCCTGCTTCTTCCTTCCCAGCTCCTCCCCGTGATGGGGATGTGCCCACCCTGATGCCAGCAGGACCTGGCGAGAGCAGCACCTCTGCTGGGACCCAGTGCAGGCAGTAAATGTCATAAAAACATCCATTTCATAGCATTTTGTGTACACACTTCAAAAATATCTCCATCATCTCCTTTCCACTTCTTTGTCGCCTGCAGAGTGTGGCCATAAAAGGGCCATATATTTTGGAGAGAATTTCCAGCTGTGACTGTGGATGCCCAAACATCTCTAACAGAAATGCACTCTGGAGTGACTTAAAGCTCAGATTTAGAAGCTGTGCTGAGGTTCAGATAAGCCTCAGGAGAGCATCCAGAAATTACAGATTCCTTTCTGTCCCTTGCCCAGACTTTGGGTCCTTTGAAGTGTGCCCAGGGCTGCTGGGCAGGAGATCAGCTGGGCTGAGATCAGAGCCGCAGGGAGAAGTTCTGAATGATGAACAGAGCAGTGCATGTTTGTAGAAACGGGGGGGAAAAAAAGGCAGATCCAGTGCTGCTGGCCAACACTTGTAACAAAGCTTGTGTAGAGTTTCACAGCAGTGGTTTGCAATGCCTTGTGTTGTACGAGAACCTGATCGAGGTGCAGGTGGAAAAGGATCTCGATGAGAGTGAATGATTAAAGAGTAAAGGAAAGAAGAAGATCCACGTGTAAAGAAGAGAGAGTACTTTGCTCAAGTAAAACTCACAATCCTGAGCTCTGGGGAGATGTGTAGAAGGTTGGCTGAAAGGTACTGGAGAGGAACTCATCACGTGAGGGTGATGGACGCGGTGCTTAATGGAGAACCTCCTCTGGGTGCAAAAGGACCAATTGAAGGGTGCCACCAAGTTGCTGTGAGTTGTGCAGAGCTGAGAAGATCAGGATGTGTTGTCACTGCTCCCTTGGCTGAGATTCTGTGGCTGCACCGGGTCCAAGCCTTCCCCTTTGCTACCCACATCTGCTATCTCAGCTGTTTGCAGGAAGCTGGGAAGGCAGAAGGTCCTTATGGGGCCGTAACTTTTTGCCTTTTAAAAGTAGGGCGCTTTCAACACGGATCCGCGTTGTTCATAAAGTGAGCTCCCAAACTATCATTTCATCTCTCTGCCAAATCATAATCCTCTTCCAGCTCCCCGGGGTTCTGCTGGAGGTATTTGATTTGATTTTATTTTTTTTTTTTCCCTCTGTCCCTTTCTTTTAAAACCCATTTCATTATCAAATGGCGTTAGGGGAACTGATCTGTAATGAGGAAACTGGCAGAAGTCCCAGAGCGATCAGAGGGGCTGAGATTCACTGAGGTTAAGCTACTGCTCAAAGAAAAAAAAAATCGTAAGTAATTAAAATTAATTAAAAATCATTAAACAAGCCTTCGTTCTCACCAAGTCGTGTGCTGCTGAGTGGATTGCAGGGTCTGCCTCTGCTGGGGGCTGCAATGTGATGGTTCCATGCAGGTCACCATAGTTCTGCTTATAGGGTTGGTGAGACTGTGGGTTGCGTGGTCCCCCGTGTGGGACAGAGCTCTTCTGATGCTGCCCAGCTTCCCTCGTTGGTTGCAGGACAGCAATTTAGTTTGTCTGAACCTGAGTCTGGAGCTGCAAAGGGACAATTTGTCCTTTCTTCTCAATGTGACGAGCATATTTGGTCCTGAATGTTGAAGCCTCGTTCTCACTTGGGATCACCAGGCACTCAAGCACTATTGGCACTGATATTTCTCATACTAAGCCATGCTGCTTGTTCAGAGAAGCTCTTTGTATTTGCTTGAGCAATTGTCTCATTCCACTCTATAGAGGGGGCAGTACTGTGTTCAGGACATCCCAACCCTGCTTTATGTTCTGCACATGGGGCTGTTTAACACTTCATAGCAACATCAGGAGCGGCTGGGGCTGTTTCCTGCAGGCATCTGCAGAAACGTTCTGTGCCACGAGAGCTGCACAACTGTTTGCATCCCTGAGATCTTTTGCTGAGAAGAAATAATCCAAAAATGCTGTCACTTCTTTGGTGTGTGAAGGTGCAGGGAGCTCCTCGTGCTGTCACACTGCTTGACAACTTGTGCACCACGAGTGACCTGAAGTTTAAGCTGTCAGTGTTGTTATCGTGTTCTAGAATCACTTATTCCTCCATGGCTGCTTCCCATGTCCTGCCTGTGCGTGGAGCCAGGCGGGTGATTCGGCCCAAGTGACGGCAGTGATGGTTCCAGCTGGGGAGAGACCATCACCCAGTTTCCATGGTGACCGAATTACCTCTTTCGTTCCAGGTCAGGAGGTTAAAATCATTGATGAGGTCTCTCCAGCGGGTGGTTGTGCATCTCATCTCCCCTCGTTGTCTGCTCCCAGCCCTGCTGAGGACAACAAGAATTAAGGTACCCCTGAGAGCGGCTAATTGCAAAGATAGTTGGGTGCTGTCAGTGTCTCCTCCCAGTTACAGGCAACAAATGGTCGGTCCTCCTTGTCAATGTGTTTCTGGTTTTGTTGCTTCTTTAGAAGACAAGTGGCTGTGAATGGCTTTGGGTTTTTTTTCTGCCCAAGCGTGGTTTAATAAAGGAGGCACAGAGGGGTGGTGGATGTGTTTTCGCAGTTAAACTCTATCCATGTCTCCTCATAGGTAGGGAAAATGAAACAAGAAAACAAATGTCGCTTTGATAGATTCACGCTATCTGCATTTAAAAGTACCACTACAGAAAGCACGATAACATTTCATAACTCTCTCACTGCACAAAGCCACACTGGGCAATGCTACCGTAAATTATTTCCTCCTGCTGCTACATTTCAGATTCCTTATTTTTCTGGATTTCATATCTCTGGGCCTTCTCACGTCTGAGATTCGCTGCATGCAGCAAGGCAGGCTAAACCCCATATTCGATTCTCAAAATATTAGCTCAGTCCTCAAAGCAATATTTGATTTATGGGATGCTAAAAGAATATAAATAATTTCTTCTTGTCTTCACTGGATTAGTTGCCAGATGCAAAGCTAGAAATAAGGGATAAAAGGTCCGTGCTTGCTGTCGGGCATAGAAATCCTTTAATGATTTATTAATGTCAACGTCTTTATTTTTCATACAGTCCATACTTCTATATGTGTCTGTTTGTTTTGGTGCACAAAGGTCAATCTTTGTGAAACAGGCAGAAGGATGTTTAAAAGTGCCCAAGAAACCTCAAAGCACTCTTCAGATCTGCAGCTCATAGGTGCTCCTCTCCTGCCTGCAGGGCTGGCTGTGGGGTTATGGGGCTGAACCTATGCAGTGTCAGTGCAGGAGGAGCTGTAGTGCAGTGCTGGTGCCTGGAACGTGGCTCAGTTTCTCTGCTGTTTTCCTTTGATGCCTGTGCAGGAGCTGCAGACTGCACTGTAGCCCATTGCAGGTCACTTTCTGCTCGTTCCCATATAGCTGCTCCTGTTTTAGCACCACCAGAATCACCTCTGTGGTGTTGGTGGTGTTTATTCTGTAAAATTACAGTTGCATAGTAAGTTATTAATCACATTGCAGGTTGTTATCCTTGTCTTGGCTGGGTGACCAGCATGGCACGAGGGCTGGGGGTCCCTGTGGTGCTGTGCACAGAGCCAGGGCATGCAGGGAAAAGGCACATTTTCAGACTGAACGTAGTGCCATGTGTGATCTGTGTGGAATGGAAGTTATGCTCAAAAGGGAAAGAACATCCCAACCCAATCTCTCCTGCGTCTCGACTGCCTAAGCTCCAGAAGTGGTATTAAATCGCAGCTAAGACACTGAAATGCTCTTAGTTCAGCTCGGAAAAGCTTCTTTGCTCGTAGTCAGGGATTTATATCCCCTGGTTCTGGGGAATGATGAAGCATTCTGTTGGGGGGCAGAGGGCTGCCTCTGCCTGCAGGCACAAAGCTGCTGTGGTCTCAGCGACTGGTGCTTTCTATGGGGGTCTGGTGCCTGCCTTGCCCTGAGCGTGGTGCGTCACTATGGGCAGCATGGAGGTCCCCATTCTTTCCTTGGGATGTAATTCACTGAAAGTTCCCCAGGTCAGGAAATGGGCAGAAAATACGATTGGCCTACGGTGAGCTCAGCATGTAAGTGCATGTACAATAGCACATCCAACTGCAGTCCTGGGTTAGGACTCAGCCTGTGGACTTGGTGCTGCAATTGGAAACGAGGGTCCGCTTAAAGGGAATTGCAGAGCTGTTTGCTCAGACCCAAAATCAGAAGTGCAAGAAAACTTGCCAGAAAATGAACGACTGCAGTGTTAGCAGTGTGGAGCAGAGAGGAAAACAAGTGTTTGCTGTTCTAAGTGGAGAATGCTGTGGTGTGTTTGTGTCCTTTGCTGCATTTCTTGCCTGGATTAATGGCAAACCTTCCCACAGTGAACTTCTCCAAGCAGATTTTCTAGCGATGGCTGACTCAAGCATTATGTCTTTGTGAAGAACACACAGGCGTGTTATTGCTCACTCATAAACAAATACAAAAGTTATTTTCCTTTATCGGATGCAGCAAAGGAAACTGAGGGAGGGGAGCTCTAGATGCAGGCAGAGCTGTCACCTGTCCCTAGTTGAGCTTAAATGGTGAATGCACGTACAAGGAATGAAAGAGATGCTTTTTTAAAAACGAACTGTATTTGCAAAGCATTCAGTATCTGCAAAAAGCATGTGGAAGAAATCTAATACAGAGCAGATCTGTCGACAGCACAGCTAAAAACCTACTGAGGTGGGAGTGCCTGTGTATGCAGCTAAAAAGGGCTGTATTCAAATGGAGAAGTTGTTCTTTTTTGTCGTGACAAAACTCTTCCTTGAAGTCAGGAGACTTTGGGCAGTTTTATAGATGTGGTGTTTTGGTTTTTTTTTCTGGACTAAAAAAGTTGTTGCCTATAAAGCAGGGTCTTTTAGTGGGAGTTGTTGTCTAAATAATTCCATGTCGCCAAGCTGAATGCTGATTTCTAAGGGAAAAAAAAAATATACACAGCAGCTTCAAGTCTCAGATACAGTGACCCACAAAATTGCTTATGAATGTGCCATTAGTTTGAGCTAAAAGTTAATAGAGAAGCTGACTGGCCTTGGGGGACTCATAATAGGGTACGAAGCCCTTCTGCTTTAGGGCAGTGTTTCAGAATTGGTCTCAGTCTGCAGTGGGTTGGAAGGAGCTCTGTGTGGTGGCTGTTTGTTGGTCTGAGTGAGATAATGGGTAGATGAGTTGCAGCCTCATTCCCAGTGAAGCCTGGATGTGGAATTACTGTGCTGAATATGGAAATGCTCAGAGGCCACGGAGGGTGTTTGGATGTGTAATTCCTGGGCACTGTACAAACCTGCACCCCAGAGCACAGACAGACCGTATATACAGAAGTACATGTGATGCTGCTGCACAGAGATGCTGTGTTAAAACCAAACCTGGACATGGGCTCTGCATCCCCCCCCAAGTCCCCTCCCAGTCTGTCTTTCTGCCATGTTTATCCCTTTCACCTGGAGCTGTGCAGCTGCCCTCGTTTCCAAACCTCTCCAGGACCTCAGATGCACATTTTGTGCACGAATGTCTCCATGAGAATTTTCCCCATTCCCTTCTTCCAAGAGGAGCACCGTGCTTTGCTGAGGAGGATTTATGGGCGGTGCATCCAATGGGGGGTCAGGAGTTAATTTCCTGAACGTACGTTTCAAATTGTCCTGCAAATTCACTCATTGACTTTTTAACGGGAGAATAAAAACTCTTCAAGGAGAGGCAGAGCTCGGTGGGTTTGGTGTGTGCACTGTGCTCCTCCTTTCTGCAGTAATTTATCAATAATTCCATTGCTCAGAGGGCTTTGGAGTATTGGCTGTGGAGCTTTAGCACAAGCAGAGGAAGAAAAAAAAAAAGGATTAGATTAGAGGATTAGACATTAGACATTTATATGAATATGAATAGTCTTTGCAGCTACATCAGCTAGGAGAAAATTACATGGAGCTGATAATCTTCATGCTTCAGGGCATAAGCTGATCATGAGAGCTGGTCACGTTATTTGTTGGGAGCCATTTATTTGAGGAGTTCAGCCCTTTTCTGTTTGCGTGCGGATCGTGATTTTTATTAAGGCTCTCCTTAGCCAGGTCTGTCTGGCAGCGTTTGCAAGGCCAGGGCTGAGCTGGGAATGGTTTATCATGGTGTGCAGTCGGTCATTGGAAGCACTCAAGGCCAGGTTGGATGGAGCTGTGAGCAACCTGGTCTGGTGGGAGGCTTCCCTGCCTATAGCAGAGAGTTGGAGCTGGATGATCTTGAAGGTTCCTTCCAACCCAAACCATTCTATGCTTTCCTAGCTAGGATTGAGTCTTCAGGACTGGAGGTGAGAAGAAGACAAGCTGTGGGTAGCAGCAGTCTATATCCACTAAAGCATCATTCCCATGCATATATGAGGATATTCCCCCCCTTGGTATCTTTCTGACCTGCTGACACAGAAAGGATGGGAGTAAAAAAGTGGGGAGATTGGTACATATTAAAGGCAAATTAAAAGACGTGCAAAGGACCAAAGTGTGCTGCTGAAAAACCATTAGCTGCTGATTTACAGTTTTGTGATGCAAGTTTGTTTGCTGTGTGATAGAAGAGATCACAGCATCTATCACCTTCCATGATCTGTTTGGAGAGGCTTGCAGGACCACGGAAAATCTCTAATTTAGATTGAGTTGAGTAAATCCTCATGTGTAATTAGTATTTCTTAACTGTTGTCCAGCAGTGTCTAGCAAGGCAGGGGTGGTGGGTGGCTGCTTGTCCAGCAGCCATGGACATTGCTGGTGGTAGGTGGCAAAGAAGGAGAAGCTGAGAGCGGGAGGTGCCTCTGGATCCAACGCTCAGCCCATCCATGTAAGATGTGGCTGCCCATGCACTGAGCTTTAGGGGTCAGTGGGGACAGCAGCACTGCTTGCCAGGTTCCATTGGAGCCTTCGATGAATGGCTCTGAAGAAATCATGCTCTGGTTGCAAGAAGAAGTGGATGCAAGTGGCAGTTTTCCTAACGTGTCTGGGTAGATTCCTAAAACGTTGTGGTGGAGGAACACGTGGCTGTGACTTTGCAAACAGCCACATTTTGCACATCCCATCGGTGAAGGCAGCAGCTGGGCGCCTGAACAAAGCGATGCCTCCAGACTGAAATGCAAAGTAATGCCCATGGGAAGCACAGCCCTCGTTGTGCATAGCAGTGAGCAGGATGGAGGCTGCTTCAAAAACTGCTGGTCAAGTATTTGGGCAACGCTCTGCAGTCATAAGCTGGAGTCTCAGCAAAGGCCAAGAGGTGAGCAGAGCTGTACATGAATTATTGAGGAGGAAATAAGAGACGAAACAAACAAAAGGAAACCTTCTGCACCTTCATAAATCCTCGGTGTGCTCACAGCGACAGCACTGGTGCCAGTCGTGTCTTCCAGCAGCAAAATGAACACTCAGCACTGGAAGAGGTGCAGAGGGCAGCCACAGAGTGGCTGTGCAGAGGAGGTGCTTTGGAGAGCAGTGCTACACCAGACTCGTACCTTGGGGCAGAGGGATTGGTAAGGATTAAAGAAAAGTGCATTGGGAATGATATCTATTCTTAAAAAGCAAATATTAGCAGCCAGCTGCCCAAATTATCTGTCGGCAAGTGTTAAGCAAGAGAAGGAAGATGTATTTTAATGTAACTCGTAATGACATCGCAGTGCTCTCTGCCACCAGGTATCCCAGGTGCTCACAGCATAAATGGTTTGGAAATGGATAAGGTAAATTCACAATGTCATCAGTGAGTGCTGAGCTCTCATTGCAGGTGGAAGAGGAATGGGTGGGATGGGAAGGAAAGCAGCACAGGGTTCTGCCTGTACCTGGAGATCTTACCACGTGTGGGCTTGGAAATGCTGCGGTGCTGCGAGCGCAACGGTTAACAAGAAGAAAAATGGGGTTTCTGCTGCTCCGCAACCTGCTGCCGTCACACAAATTGAGACCGACAGAATTACCATTGATACAAATTAAAAACAAATAAAAAGGGTACACAGAACTGATTCTCGGAGTTCAAACTCCATTACCAGCTGATTTACTGTGCAGTGACCTGTGATTGTTTGCGCTGAGAAAGTGCTGCGCTCGGATCCTATCGGCCTCGTGGCTCTGTCTCACACCAGTCAATAAGCTATTTAATTTAATGGGAAACCGTATTGATGGGCCTGAAATGCAGCTCAAAAAAAGAAAAAGGGAAAAAAAAAAGATACAGCTGTGAAGAGCAGATAAAGTCTTCAACTCAGGGGTTCATTCTTGGGGTGTTTTCCCTTTTCTTATCTCATTAATTAAAGTGCCGTTAGATCTCAGTTGGGTTTGGGAGTGTCAAAGCCTGGCTGGAAGGTGCTGGAGGTGCAATTGCTGTGGGGGTGAGGGAATGTGGGGTGCAGTGACCTGACCTTTCCCAGTGAACAAATGCACTGAGAAGCAAAGTTGTTTGGAAGGAGAATCTGTTGGAGGAGAGGAGGGTGCCAAGCCACTTCAGCAAACACTGTTTTGCTGTTGCATCTGAACTGGATCCAGTGTGGGGACAGTGCTGACTCTTACTGTGGATCTCTGAGGTTTAGGGGGGTTTTTAGTGTGTTTTTAGAAGTGATTACTTAAAAGAAACTGCACTCAGTTGGTATGAAGGACCCAGGATGCTGGAGATGTGGCTTATGGGGATGGCTGTGAGGACAGGGACACAGGAATTTGGGACATGGAGCGACCCCACTCACCTGCCCTGCCAATGGCTAACACACACGTGCATTATGATGTCTAGTAGCAGTGAGTGGCTGTTAATATCACTGTTATTCTAAATGCTCATTTGGGTATTTAGCTTTGCTTTTCCTGAGCCAGTGCATGGCTGCTTCTTCCAACAGCTATTGTCATTTCTGTCTGTGAATATGGACACGCACATCTGCTTATGAATCATCCCAGGGACCACGATGCTTTCCTCCTTGTCTGGGTCTGGAAGCGGTCCTGGGGCACAGCAGGGATGGGAGCAGGGAGCGGGGAGCATCCCCTGCTGAGCACTGCAGTCCTTAGGGCACGAGCTAACGACCTGGTGGCTCCCTGCTGCAATTTCTATGGCAACACTCCGAGCCTCCAAGATGAAAGTTGCATTTGCAATGTCACTCACATCTCAAAAAAGAAAAAAAAAAATAATAATAATTGTGCATGCATGCATGGGCACAGACACAAAGTGTTTGGTGGAGATTTCTAATTAGGTGGCACAGCAGGGTTGGTCTGATGCTGCTTTTGAAAGGGAGAAGTTGGCCAAGAGCGCAGTGAAATGCAACGTGGGAGAGAGGATGTGCTGGGAGGAGGGCTGCAGAGCTTTGCTCCTCCCTCCAGATCCTGCTCCACTGCCTCTGGGCGCCACAGTGGTCACTGCAAGGAGCCAACAAACAGCTGGAAGTCAGAAAACTCAGATTCAGAACCACAGAAAATAAGGAAAGGAGGAGGGGAGCCCTAAAAAAGAAAGCCACACAGAATGCTTGGTGGAGCTGGGTTTCTGGTTCTGAATTGTCCTTCCAAAGAGCAGCCCGTCTGGGGTCCTGAGTGTGCCTGAGCACAACGGCAGGACTCAGCTTCCACCTTCATTAAAGTTCACTGCCTCCTTGGAAATGAATTCCCAGCTGACAAAGTGAGATGTCGTTGCATAAACTTCAGTTGATTGCTTGAAGTTTTCTCTATTTAGTAGCCTGTAAAGGAAACACGCTGAAGGAAATCAGAGCTGCAAGACAAATGGGGTGGAACCATCAGGAGAAGCAGAAGCTGGAGATAATTCGTGTTTTAAAATATTGCGGTGGCTTTGCAGGGTGTGGAGGAGCAGCATGGATGCATTTCTTTTTTTTAATGCAGAGGATTTGGAGCTGTCTCACAGCTCTTCTCTGCAGTGGCTGCAGAGGGGCTCTAATTGCACACACTGGGTGCACCCAAAGGGACATCTCCATTGGGTTTGATCCAGTGGGTGCTGACCTGGACGAATCCCAGTCCCTGGGTCTGCTGCTTGGACCACGCTGGGACTCTCCTGCATTTTGCAGCCTCTGGGGATGGGGCTGTGGCTGTGTTTGCATTGGGATCAGCTGGCACTGAAGGCAGGACCAAAAGCAATACCAAGCAAGTCCACTGAGTGCACTTTCCAATTTGTTCTCTGGGTGTATGGGTGCTTCTCTTTGTTTCACATCACCTCTGGCTTTGGCAAAACCAGCTGGTGCCTTGCTGCATTTTTGGTGTAATGAGTATGGTACACTAAGGCACAGTCCACAAGGAAGATGTGTGATACAACAATTGCCTCCACAGCCCAGACCATGTTGTGAATTTCCTCCAAGCAAACAAACAATTTGCAAATTTGACACGGCATGAATGCTGATCTCTGTAGGCACCACATGCTGGTGTGTCCTTTTTGTACTTCAGAAGGAGGAGGAAAACTGGAAGCTGTGTTTGAAACTCAACAGAGGGCAACAACTGAGGATGTGTTGCAGTTGGCTTCCTCCTTGTTTGGAGGTTGGACTATTCCTTAACGTTTTCCTCATTATTTATGGAGATATTGGGTGTTTGGTTGGTGTTATTGCAGGCTGGGCTGGGCTGTTAATGCCGGCATGTTGCTGCAGAGGTCCCTTCCTTCTCCCTTTCCAGTGCATTGGATTCTGTAGCAAGGCCATAAGGCAGCAGAAACGGTACTTTCCTGAGCCCAGGGTTTCTCGTTAGCAGCTATGATTTCCTATATGGGAAGCATTATTTTAAGTGAAAAGGTCAGGTTGGGATTGCAGACACAGGAAGGCATGTCAAATGAGGAAAACTTCAGAATCAGAATTCACGTCCAGCATAACCTTTTGCCATCTGCTGAACTGTGTGTGCTCTCCAGGAATCTTTTTCCACCTATTTCAAGAACAGGAACACGAAGAAAGCACATGGTGTGAGGGAGTAGGCACGCTGCATCTTGCAGGTTTGGCTTAATCTCGGTTTCTTTAGCCTTAGTGATTTGCTTTTCCAGGTTTGGTGGACCCTCGAGGAAGGTTTTATGCTCTCTTGTCAGGTGCACAGCGCTTTGTGGCCTGATTATGGAAAATTTTATTTCCAAGCCTACTTTCTAGGCTGCTTCCTCCGTTCTCTGCTCTTAAGTGAGGCTTTTTGCACAGCATTGCATGCAGAAAGGTAAATCCACCATTCTGCAGGTGCTCCCTCAGGTGTCATTGAATCCAGTGCATTCAGGCTGCTCATGCCTGAGCCTTGCAGCTCCCGGTGCAGTGAGATGCTCCTATCCCAGGCTGCTCCTTGTCCCCACTGTATGCATTCCCTGCTGCTCTCATGGAAAAAGAAAAGAAAACCCAAACGCATTCTAAATATCCCCTGAAATCACTTTGCATATGTTGAAAAACAGACTGAACACAGAGCATAGATCTAAAATGTAATTACCATGGCACGGGAGACAGCCTTGTGTGTTCCAATTTGCCATTAAGTTACATTATGCTGTGACAATTATTCTACTTTAATGAAGGGAAAAATTTGTTTCAGATATGTTAAAAATGAGCCTATTCTGACACTAGCTGCAGCTTCACGATATGTTAGAAACATATTGGAGGGTAATCACAAGTGTGGCTGCATATATTTCATACAGGCATGCAACCTAGCAAACTTCATCATTTCCTTCCTTCCTTCAGCAATGATCTGGACCTTTTGGGCTTGTCAGCTTTTCTGAACTCTCAGAAATGAAATGACACACAGAGAAACCTGTTTTCACCCTTGCAAAGCAGCAGCTGGTAAAGCTGAGGTTCTGCGTAGAGAGATACTCTGTGGCCTGGGAACAGTTTGTTAAAGATTACCCTCCTTTGAAGGGTACCCAAAGAGGTGGGTGACAGTGAACCAAGAAGAGGAGAATTGCAGTGAATCGACGGTAGAAACCTCAGACTTCCACTCCCGTGCTGTTGGCTGCAGGATTGCACTCCCACATCCAGCGCTGCTGAGGGCATAATTTAATTTGGCTTTTCCCTCGAGAACCTTCTGCAGCCGCAGATGTGCGGGAGAGATTTGTCCCTTAAATAATCAGATTAAACAAGTCTCATGCTTCATGGTCGCCTGAGCGCTGCATGGGACGGGAAGGATTTATTCTCCCCCTGGCAGAGAGCTGCTCGAGTTGCCAAGTCCAAGAGTGGGGCGTCTGGAGGGGTGGCTGCTGCTTCATTCAAGCATGATGTGTCTGGCACTGACAGCGAGATAACGCTCTCCATCTGAAGGGGAGGTGCCCACTGCTGTCATACTGCTGTCTGGTTTGCTTTGGTTATCAGAAAAACCTTGCAGTGTTCTCAGGTTAGGTTGGGCAGAGTTGGGATAAGTGATTTTTTTCCTTCTTTTCTGCCTGCTGCTGATGCAAAGTGTTGTCTACGTGTATATTGATGAACCACATGGGGTGTGCTTCGATTTTCTTCCTCCTGTTATTTCTGTAGTGATCTAGATGCCCGCTGGTACCCATATCCTCCTTACTGTGATCTGGGCCCCCCAGCATGGCCCTATGCCTGCCCTGAGTTGGCAGAACCCTTCAGCACTCACCTGGCTTCGGAGCACTGAGCATCTCCTGATGGTGCCCAAGAGAAAATCCACACACTGAGCTCATTATGTGCCTAAGCTGCATGTGAAAGTGAGGACCTCATGCAAGACACATGGCCCATGGGTCATGCTCAGATGGCTGTCTGCCCTGAGCCCAAAATCACGGCTCCTGGGAGAGCTGCAGGAGCTGCAGCTAACTAGTTCCCATAGCCTTTGTATTAAAGGCTCATCAGCACAGCTGATGGTGAAACACTGGAAAGCACAGAGTGCCCAGGGGCCTCTGCCAGTGAAATATCTTCTCTCTGAGGTTTGAACATCAGGGATTCCTCCTATGCTGCTCTTATTAACGTTGTAACTCAAGGAGCCTTCTCCCATCTCGTGCAGCAAAGCATTGAGGCTGCTGACTCGCAGGCGAATCGATAGGCTTTGGTTTTAGCAAAAAAAAAAAAAAAAAAGAAAGAAAAAGCTGTGATCAATATTTAAACAGGATCCAAATCAGCCTCTTTCTTTCCTGCTGCCTGCCAAGGGTGTGCGGGGAGGCGAGGAGGAGGGCAGCGGAGCTCTGTGTGTCATTAGCAGTGACCTCAGGGCTGAGAGAGCCCTTCCGTGCTCAGCAACACGACCCTGGCTCCGTGATCCCGTTCTGCAGGGGGCTGAAACCAGGATCAAATAAATGCATAGAAAATCCCTTTATAACAAGAGCAAGGGGTGCTGGGCTGTGTGTAAGGCTGTGGTGCTTCTGGCAGCAATCTGCTTCAAAGGATGGTGCAGGAAAGGCCAGTGGGAAGGGTCTGCAGAAGGGGCTTCTGTCCTCCTGGGGGCCAGAAAAAGCTCAGCGTACATTTTAGTTTCCTTAGTGGATTCAGAACTTCCTAATTTTGGAAGTGTGTGTGTGCTTGGCCAGATTTTTACTAGAATTTTTCAGTTTCTCTGGTTACAGCTTGGACAACTCAACAGAAACTGCAGCCTGACAATTTCTTCTGGCAGACTGCGGTCGTGCGTTTCATGCTTCAAGACCTTTCTTTCCAAGGGGAAGTTCTGTCTGAATTGCTTTCAAGGCAATATTCATCTTAACTTCATCATGAAGCATTAAGGAGAATTTAGATAATCAAATCCAAGCCCTCATCTCCTAAGAGATACATACGATCTATACTATGTAATTACTTCTCTCTTCAGAGGGGCTGTCACCATTTGATTAGCTCCCATTAGGGCTGATCCCCAGGTGCCATCAGGGGACGTCCTGGTCTGTGCTCCCAGTGCAGGAACCAGGAGGGATGGGACCTCTGCCAGGAGATACGAGCACGTGTGATTAGATAACGCAATAGGAATGAGAGAAAGATGTTGAATATAAAGGGGAAAATTCTCATATAAAGGCCAAAAGCTTGTGACAGGGGGCTCCCGGGGGAAATAAGGAAAGCTCTATCAATCTTGAGTAACTTAATGGTGGACTGACCAAAGCGGTGGCCACTGAACCACGTGCACAGTGCTGTGTTACTGGGGAAGGAACTGAGGACCTGTGGTATTTCCCAACTGTTTAATTTGCAATTTGCATAGAGGAGCGTATTTTTCTATGGGGCTGCATTGAGTCAGCAAGACAAAGCAAAATACCTTCCTTAAAGTATGTGCATGTTTTAATTGCATGGAGGTGTTACCATGTGCCTACTGTGAGATACAAGGCTTGTGGTTTGGGGACAGCAGATCTAAATACCCAGAGTCAGGATGGGGCTGTGATTTTAGCCTTAAGTTGAGGCTTTGGTCAGATGCTGCTGTAGAGCACAGGACGGGGCTGCACCACGTGTTGTGAGAGCTTGGGCAAGCACCCCAACCTGGGCTGACCCCTGTGTCAAATAAGGACAGTAATGCTCACCTGGTCCACGGGGATGGCAATTAATTAATAGCTCTGGATGGCTCAGGAAGCCCTTCATCAAAGTTCCTACATAAAGCAGAGTTTTATTGCAGGGAGGATGGCAGTTTGGTGTTGGCACAGCATCACATGGCACTTTGGCCTCGTGTCCCTTCCTGCCCCATCGAGCTGGCTGGGCAATTTGGCTGCAGTCTGAATTCTCAGCTTCTGGAGAAGTGGGGCGAATGTGGCTGGCTGTTCAACAAGATTTAATCTCTTTGTAACCTTGGATGAAGAAGAAGAGAATTAATTTGATTTAAGATGTTGGCACAGATGGTTATTTTTTATAACGATAATAACACAAATAATTCCCTTACTCTATCCCATTTTTTATTTTTTTTTTAAGACTGGAAAGAAGCAAACTGATCAAATTACATAAGGATGAGCCTGAACGTTTGATTAATATTTATTAAGATTTTGGTGCAAGAAATAGGCTTGGAACAAAAGGTCAGTGATGGATTTAAACCTCCATGCATAAAACCTGACCTGTCCCACTGCCCACCAGTGACCTGCAGCTCCTCCAGCCACGAGCAGCACATCTGGGTTGGAGGAAGAGGAACCCACATAGCACACAGCTGATTGTATTTCCCCTCCAGCTGGCTCCCTTTAGGGTTCCAGCGCTCCACATTTTTATTCCTTTTCCCTGTTGGAACAGAAAGAGCAATTGAAATGGTTGGAGGAAAAAAATGAAATAAAAAAATTCAGCTTGGCAGCTCTCTCCTGCCTGGATGTTCTCCTGAGACTGCTGCACAAGGTGGTCACCACTGTGTTTTAATTAACAATTTGCACGCGTTCCAGCTGCTTGACAATTGTAGCTGGGCTTGTAGGAGCAACAGGGGGGATGGTTGTGGTTTTTTTTTTCCAATTTCCACACTTAATTCCCTTCCTGCTTTCCCCGTGCCCACATGCAGTTGTACACCTGAGTAAGTCTGATACCCACGTTGAATCAATACTGTGATTTATGCATAAAACCCCACAAAAACAATCGTGCAAGTAATTTTTCATGAACCAGACTTAAAGCGCTTGCCAACAGGCTAAATTACCCTCTTGTTAAGTGTTGTATTTTGTTCTTCCTTCTTTCTTCTCCTCCATGTATGCCTTAATATTGATAAGTGTTCTCCAGCATGAGAGAGCATTTGCATTTTCCGCTAAGCGTCGTGTGCTTGAGCACATCAAAGGATCCTTTTGTTCCTTCCCTATTGCAAATTCAGAACTTGATTTTGGAGATAGCGGTGTGTGTGATGGTGGAGGTTGGTGGTGGGGTTCGTTAGCTGTGCTCCAGCCTTGCTGTGCCCTCACAGCACCTCCCTGGGGCACTGAGCCCCACGGAGAGCCCTTCCATGGTATTTCAGTGAGATGCTTGCAAACAGGTTCTCTTATTCTGCTCCATACAGAGCTGCCTTCCCTGCCTGTGGTTAGACTTCAAGTAGCTGCTGCAAATCAAATTAATGGTCTTAATAATTTCTTTCCTTCCCCACGTGGCTGCTTATGGGCCTTGATTGCTCCTTTGTCTTGAGGAATTCAATTCCTTCCAGTCCCATTGGCGTCGCCTCTCCGGTGCGTTTCTTTTGCCATTCTGTGCACACGGCAGACGATGCACTCAGTCCAAATTGAGCACTGCTTACAGGTTCCACATACCTGATCATTCTTAACAACGCCGTCTATTAAGAAGAATAGGGCTTCAACAATTTTGTCTGTCAGAAACAAACCGCTACCACAGCATCAGTGCTCCCCGCTTAGTTAATGTTTATTTAAATGTCCATTTTATGCAGGCAGAGAGAAGATTGAACTGTTTTGTTGCCACTGTTGCTTTTAAAGCCCTCAAAATATGAAGGCGCCCGAAGCCAACATTTGATTCTCATTATGTGACGACATTTTTTCCCCTACATAATTTGAATAACATTCTGCTTAACCCAACAGCTGGAGGGATGCGGTCGTTCTTTAACTTTTAGAAAGAGCAGCTCGTTCTGTAAAAACCTCCATGCTGCATCGAGACCAAGCATAGGAAGTCTGGTGTGGGTTTTCCCTCCCCGCATTTACGCAGTTGTGGAAATGATCACCCAGGGTTTTTATTTACTGCAGTGATTAGTGCAGTGTAACCATTCAGGCAGAGAAAAGCAGCGAGCGCGAAGGGCGTTTTAATGGCACTCACACCTTTCCATTAGGAAACAGACTGATAGTTAGCCACTCTTGGGTTCCCACCTCTTAAGGGATCATTACAATCAATTAGCCCTCTCCAGTCTAGTGCAAGCTATAGGGTTTCAGCTGGTTGTTTTTGAATCAGGCTTGCATCTCACGACTCAAGCTAAAGCAGATATTTAAGAGAAAGCAATCCTGCCCTGGCTTGTGTTAAAGGCTTTAAGTAAATCCTTTCAGGCATACCTGCTTTGCAGTGCCTCCACCGGCCTCGTGGGTACCACCCTGCATCCCATGGGCAGCCCTAACCTTTCCCTTTATCCCATGATTCAAAAAAATAGCAGGTCCTTTCAAAGCCCACATCTCAATGGGAGCCAAATGGATTTTATCCTCCCTGTGACAGCATCGCTTTTAAAACGGGATTTTTAGGGGCATTTTACGTTGTTTTTTTTTTAACTACCTTTTCATACCTTAACCACAAAGCATTCCTTCCTCCCCGATCGTATGCAAGTTGAAATGAAAGTCAGAATTGATTCAAGTTTTCTTAAATCTTACTTGTTACTGCTCCTCTGGGCACATTATTGAAACTCCAGACACTCTTCCCCATTTCGGGAGTTAATGAGAGTCATTTTACACTCTTGAAACACGCTCATGTTTTACCTGCTATTGAGAGAGGGTCTCTCAAACAGCTTGGCTTTATAACACAGTTTTAGGCAGTGCTGTGCCGTGTTATTTTACTGAACAGTCGACTGCGTGCCGTCGTTCTGGCACTCCTGCGTTATACTTTGCCATACAAAATAGCTCAGGGTTCCCTGGTCCTTGGGAGGGTCGATGCAGGCTGCCCTCAGCCTCATGGAGGTTGGCTAATTGGATCTGGTCACCTCAAGCCAAGGTCTGTTCTGTTTTCTTGTAACCTCTGACACCCCACAACAGTAGTGTCGGTTCCAGATGAAGCCTGTTTCGTATTTCATAACTCGCCCCTTCCAGATGTTGCCCCCAGCTCTGTGCAGCTGGATGAGGGCTGCTGCAGTGCCTGCTCCCATGGTATCGTCCCATTCTCTATGCCAGCGTCACCCAAAAATGCGTCAACGTGTCAAGTAGAAAAGGAAAGAACACAAAGTAATACTGATTTTTCATTTTCTTTCACATCAAGTCTTGCTTCCAAAGTCGTAGGGCGCTCCCAACTATCCCAAAAGTCAGTGGGGACTTTATTTAACTTAATTAATGAATCCATCACTTGAAAGTTTTGAAGAGAAATGGAGGAGTGCACCTATAGCACAGGATCTAGTCATTCTGAGTTACAGCACAGAGCCGCTAGCAGTTTTTCTCAGGATATGATTTGTGGACAAGGCTCTGGAGCAGCTGCCCTACAGCCATAAAATAAGGTCAGTCACCAGCAGCTCTGTGCCTCAGGCTGACAGCAGTCCATGTTTCCTGAGAGCACAGAACTCAGTGCTGAAGGGAGCTGCAAACACCCACAAGCTGGGCTCAGGCAGCAGGGCAGAGGCAACCTGTAGTCTTAATGTTGAAGGAGACGGAGTTGAAAAGGGCTCTGGAGAGTTTTCTGTCCCCTAGAGTGACAAATTGCGTTGGCTTCGTTAATGGAATTCATCTCATAGGATGTTTATTATTGTGACCTGAGGGACGATCAGCATTGTGCATCTTAACTCAACAACAGGAGAACCAGTGCTCAGCAATGGAGTGGCAGTGGACGTGGGCCCTGCAGCCCCATGAGTGCAGACAGACCCTTGCTCACCTTGGGGTTTTCACTTCCATTTCTCTCCACGAGCTCGAGAAGTGTTAGAAGCTGAACAGAATGTGCAAATTATTTTGATCCAAATCAGTCTGAACCTTACAGCAGTGCTGGAGGTCCCTCCTTGATTCCTATTCTCTCCTAAGCCATTGGCACAGAACAGAAAAGAAGTCAGCAGCCATCATTGCTTCGACCTCTGTGTTGCAGAGCATCTCTCCTTGCTCCAACTCCAGGAAAATAGAAGGTTCTGTATGAAATCCTCTGCATGGCAAGAACAAAAAATAAAAAATTCTATCCCTGGGGGAGAAAAGGCAGCAAAGGAGAAAATAAACTCTCAGATTAAATTTTAAAATTGCTTCATTATTAACACTTTTTTTTTCTTTTTAAACCATCGCTCCCCTGCGCGCATACACATCTTGAAACCTTTCTATTTCTTAATAGCTCTCCCTCATTTGTACCACAATAAAAAGATAAATGTTGAGAGAGGAATGAAAGTGTCTCTAATTCCCCCTTAACCCCTTATAAAATCTCTATGGAAACAACAAACATATTATTTCAGTGGACGTTCTGCATTCATACGGACAGGGCTTTCTTTGCAGCTCCAAGCTCACCAGAGCTCCTTTGTTGCATAGGGCCTGGCACCAGCTGGGCATCCTTTGGGGCACCTGGTGCTGAGTTTGGTTCAGAGGGGTCCAAAATGTCCCATGTGTGTTGGAACAGGATGGGTGCAGCCATGCACACACGTTGTCATTGGAGCATCCCTCTTCCTGCACCCTGCACGATGCCTTCCCTCTCTCCTCCTGTAATCTCAGGTCTCTGTTTGGGATTTTCAACCTCTGTGATACATTCATTTCAAATATTGACTCGCCGGATTCTGTGATGGATAGAACTCAAACATATTAGTCTTATTACATCCTACATACTTTAATTAACTGCAGCAGGTGATGTTAATCAACTCGAAAGCTGAGGTGTGAAGCAGCTGAGTGAAAGGGAGGTTGAGAAATATCTCCCTACATCATCCACCCTTGTGTATGCCTGTTGCTGTCAGGTCAGACATATTCAGAAAGTGGGTTTTTTTGAACCCAAACCTGTATGTGAGACATTTGATGCCTGCTTACATCATTGTCCCAAACCTGTACCTGAGACGTTTGATGCCTGGCTATATCAGTGATCCTTGAAAGAGATGTTCAGGAAGTAGAGTGGTGCTAGCAGGTTACGCAGAACATTGAAAAGAAGTATTGCTTGAGATGCTATGCATTCCTGCATGAACTGAAAAGCCAACAGGCTCCCCAGCACAGCCAGGTGATTCATCTCTCCCATTAGGGGATCTGCGGGGTTCATTAGCTGATGTACCTGGTTCAGTAGGTGGCACATTGGATTAAATAAGTGATGTATTTTCACTTTGGTTCTAAATGAATGGTTCTTTTTTTTTTTTTTTTCCCATTGGATAATTTACCCACTGCTGAGCAGCCCATGTTTGGTTCACTGGGCAGTGATATCAGCACCACCTCCACCTGCTTGGATGGCCAATGTCTGCAGTGCTATGGCATTGTGCACTGAGAAGCCCTTCAGATGCAAAAGGCCACCTGAAAAGCATCCAGTATGTTATACAAACAGAAAACACGATCTGCTGTTTATTCTGATTTTAACCAACTTTGAATACACTGAGTGCTGAGTAACCCCTGCTGAATGCTGTGTGATGGAGGCACAAAGGGAGGGCCGTGCAATGGGGTGTGCGTGGCAGCTCTGGTTGCTGCCCAAAGCTCCTCATTCTGAGGTTGTGTTTGTGGATGGAGGAATTGTTTCTTCTCAGAAAGGATGACCAGGCGTGGGCACAGGGAGGTGGTGGGGTCACCATCCCTGGAGCTGCTTAAGGAAAGGGCTGTTGTGCTATTAAAGACATGGTTTAGTGGGTAGTGTTTGTGGTAGGTGGGTGGCTGGATGATCGTGGGGGTCTTTTCCAACCTTAATGATTTTCCAACCTATGATTCCATGAAAAACGTGAAAAGAGAGAGGTGTTCTGTTATGATGTGTTTGTTATGGAGTTTGCATGTCCCAAGGCACTGCCTGACCTCAGCTGCAGCTGCAGGGACAGGCGGTTCCCATTTGCTTTGGTGTCCTGCAGCCAGCTGTACCCGGCCCAGCAGCATCTCCACGTCTCACAGCTGTGTAAATCACTCTGCCTTTAATTACTGCAACATGGGATTGCATGCATACGGCATGGAGTAATCTCAAATAAATGGAACTTTGCCCTGAAATTAATACTTAATCTCCCATTTTCCTGCCGTTTTTGCTCGCTGAATGCTGTGACCTTGCGGCTCACACCGTTTGCAGGACTCTGCTCCATTAGAAGCAGTTTTCAGGAGCAGAAATTGTGTGAGAAACCTGGAATTTTACAGCAGCAAGATTTAATTTAGATAGCGGGCAACGATCATTGAGACGTCTTTTGTACGGAACGAAACTTTCCACATTAACAACTAACAAGCAAACAGCAGCCTGGGAGCCAGCTGAACACCCAGCACAGCAGAAGGCAGCCCCACAGCTGCCCCACGGCTGCCCCATGTCCCCACATTGTGGCTGTGGGTCCATCCCTGTTCCCAGCACACCTCCAACCTCATGCCCAGTGCTGATGCCATTCCAGCTTGTTGTCTGGCTGTTGTTAGGACGTGAATTGATGGCAACAAAGACGTTCTTTCCCTGTGTGTATCGCAAACATCTGGCTCCAATTATGATTCAGGCTTCTCAGCGCTTCAGTGCTACAAATGCAAACCAAAACTGCCAAAATCTCTTTTTTCTTTCTCTCTCTCCTTGTGCAGCTGGGTGAATTTCTGCCATGTTGATATCTTGTATGACCTCGGGTTTGATTCTGTGACTGATTTGAACCGCATTTAGAGGGTGCAAAAATAAAGTGAGCTTTGTTGGTGTTGCTTGCATGGAAACTCAGGGCTCTGCCATTAACTGGGAGCTCTTGGTGGTTTAACTTCACACCCAAAGACACAACTGTTCCCAAGTTCAGCCGAACTTCCTTTCCTCTCCTTAATCTCAGTAATCAATAGGATGCAATTGATTTTTACAGGAATAAATCATAAGTGCCTCTTAGTGCTCGGAGAGCACGCTCGCTCTCGGTAATGATCTGCTCGTTGTTCTCCTCTGTGAGCTGTGTGTCATGTGGAAGATGCTGCTGGGAGTGTGGAGCTGAGGTTCATCTCTGTGGGCTGTTATGCTCTGCCCTGCAGAAGCATTTTGCTGGGCGATGCCCCGTGGGCTCTTTGCTCTTGGGCTCCTACCCACCGTGCTGGGCAGCCTGCTTTCCTATCCTTCCTCCACTGCCACCGTAGGACTTTTGTCACAGTGGGAGCTGGGGAAAGCGGGCTCTTCTTTTGAAATTCATTGATATAAAATGTAATATCCACCTCGCCTGGGATCTTCCTGACAGTGACTTATAACTGATGGTTCGAAACATATGCAAAAATTCCTGCGGTGTCTCCGACCTGTCAGCAATGTATGCATGAAAATTGCTTCCTGACCTCCATCATTTCATAACCTGAAGCAGGAGGGCTCATAATCTCAGCACTGTGTGTGCTGCAGCTCCTGGAGCTGCGGATCCTCGTCTGATTATTATGGACGGATCGGAAGCCGAATAGTTATAGCTTAATTTAAATGTCCATTCTAATCTTTGCTCTGTACTTCCTCGGCAGCTTTTATTGGAGTAAACAATCTATTTGCAAAATGAGATGCTTAAAACAAAATTGGGGAGTTTTTCTGTGGGGAAATTTAGACCTGGAATTATTTATATCGGCCGGTCAGAAATGGGTACTGTGTTATGTGAGAAGTTAAAAGCCTTTCAGACAGCTCTTTCCCCTCCAGAACACAAATACAGGGATGGAGTTCAGTTTGTTGCAATGCTTTACCCCTGTGTCCATTGGGTCACTTGGCTCCTCCTGTCCCCATTGCTCTCAATGAGGAGCACAGGCATCCATTTCCATGCTGCTCTGCTTGGTGGTTATGTGTGTTTGTATTCAATTCCCAGCACCCGCCCAATGTGGACCTCAGCGAGTTTCCCTGCACCCACATCAACCCCAGCACTGCTGTCCTGGGAACGCGGGTGTAATGTTTGGTAAATGCTCAGCAAGCTGTGGGAGGACTGGGTTAACAGAGCTGAATGCCTCTAGCCAGGACCTCGCTTCATTCCATTTCTCTAATCAGGAACATTGTCATCTTCGGTGACAGTTTATTAATGCTACACACAGGCATGCAGCAGAGATTGTGTTTCTTCATTCAGGGCTGTCCTGATAAGCAGGCTGCACGTCATCCCGTCACCATGCAGTCTGCCTGGGGCTCAGCCCTGTTCCTGAGAGCTGCCCCCCACAGCCCTCTGTCCCAAACACAGCTGGTGAGGCTGTGTCCCATCCCAGCTCCCAGCGTTGCTCCTTCATCTCCGTGTTGGCTGTAATGATGCTGTGCAAATTTTTCTTCCTTTAGAGTCCTCTTTCTGCCCAGTTTCAATGGTTCCTTATGGTAAGGGAGCAGAAGTTAAGGTTTACTCTGCAATTTTACTCCATCTCTTCTGTGTGTAGTTTTCACTGATGATTTATTTCTAGCTGCTCACTTCAGCATGTCTTGTGTTCTGGGATGCCTGCTGAGGGCTGGCAGTTGACAGGCCACAGAGCACTTTGTGGCTCAGGGAACCTGGCGATGCAGTGGTGAAAGCCATGCAGCTGGGAGCTGGGCTCTGCAGCCCACACCAGGCCTCTTTGGTGCCAAACATTCCCCTTGTGATGTGCAGGAGCAGAGCTCTGGTCTCTTAACACCCTCAGCAGGAGCACAGTGGCACTCAGCAGAGCGTGCGGGCACTCAGGGTGACAGAATGTGTAATGGATAGTGGGCCTTCAGTCACCCTGGGAGACCTGAAAGGTTGAGGAGAAGGCAGTGCTCACATTCATGTCTGCATGTTTTTGCTCAGGAGATGCAGCACGGTGCTGTCACCACTTGCTTGCCCTGCTGGAAGCAGAACGGCGCTGTGCAGAGGTGTGCCCAGAGCTGTGGATGTGACACGAGGACATCAGTGCACCTGGCAGGGGAGGCAGTCCCAGGAATTCCCTTTTTGGGACTCCCTGGAGATGTTCTGTGCCCTTTGCAGTTAGAGCCTCAAAGTTGTCAGGAAGGGACGAAAGGAGGTGTAAAGTCTGCAGGAGGGAACAGATCCACATGCATGGCCGGGGCAGCTCCTCCTGGACCAGCAGCACAACCACCAGGCTCAGGAGCAGCCGAGTGCTGACATACCCAAAGTATGACATACCACAGTGTGGGAGCACAACAGCCCCAGCCCTGGAGCCCACATGTGGGGCAGGAAGGGTTCATTGAGCTCCAAGCAGCTGTGTGCTGCAGCTGTGCCTCCTGACGTGCTGTACGAGCCGCAGTTCTAAATTATTCATTCGTTTGCCATAGTTTGTTTGTTTTATATTTAGTTTGACATGGTCTAGAGGTTGGAGTAATTTTCTAACTCACCGGATGATCTTTTTTTTTTTTTTTCTCTTAAGCACTTTCTCTGTCACACGAAAACAATTTCCAATCAGGAGAACAAAGCAGCCACTTGCGGTGGATGGACTTTATTTCCTACGAATACAATTTAGCAGCTTTGGATACATTTCGTTTAAATACATTTGCATGGTGAAGCCGTGTTAGCCTCTGACTTCAGGTGAAGCAGCTCCTTTCCATGCAAATACTCACAGAAGGGAGTGACCCCTGTTGCATCCAGCTTAAATACCATTTTGCATAACGGTGTGTGCTCTGAAATGCAATTAGAATATTTTTATGTGTTCTTCTTTCTCTCCCTCCCTCCCCCTCTCTTTTTTTAATATATTTTTTAATTTTTTTTCTTATGGGAAGCAACGGAAAGTGCTTGAGCGGGGCTTTTTGTTCCTGTTTTGTCCTCGTTCCAAGCCGTGCTGCAGGAGGGGCAGTGCAGAACTGCCCTGCTGGCAGTGACAGCCGGTGAGCCCGGCCAGAGCTCCTCCCTGTGCCAGCCTGGCGGAAGGCACCGCAGTGCTGCTGCTGTCCTGCCCCGCTTCCCTACCCCTGAGCCATTTATTAATTACACTTTGTCCATGGGAGAACAGAACCTTGGCCTAATTTTGGTCCGGGCGCCCTGGGGTGAGGCTTGCTTAGTAGCCAGGAGCAGCGTGAAGGACAGGCTGTGTTTGGAGCAGCGTGTTTTGCAGGAGAAGAATTTGCTTCTTTTTTTTTTTGCATTTAGAGATTTCAGCATGTTTTATAGGAGAAGGGGAGAGCTGTTTTCCAGGCTGGAAAACTGAAAGATGGGGAATGGAAGTGACCTGGTGAAGGACACAGAAGTGAGTTATCCCAAGGTGGCTGCTGGAGTTGTGCTTCTCACATTGGTTGGGCAAACAGGGCTAGTACCAGTTGGTGGCCCTGCCTGTAGCATGATTGGATTGGAACTTGATGATCCTTGGGGTCCCTTCCAACCCAAGCCATTCTATGACTCACTGGCCTTTCTGGCTGTGTCTTCAAAGGAAAGCACATGGGATAGAGTACAGCACAGCATAGGTGCAATGATTTCGGATGAATTTAGCCTCTAAACCTACACACTTGGAGGCCCATCGTGGGTCAGCCCACCAAGTGATCATGGTGGCTGATGTTTCCCCTTCAGAGTTGCATTTGAATGTTCTCGAAGAAAATTAATTTGAAAGATTATTGGAGAAACTGTCCAAGCCAGAGTTAGTTGCAGGCAACCTCAGCTCGAGGATGATGTAATTAGTGACAAAATGGTTGATGTTTGTGGAAAGCCCTGAAAATGACTGAACCTCTGGTTTGAAAACCATTGCCAAAATGAAGCCTTGCTGACAACAACCAGGGCTTGTTCACGGGAGAGTCTGAGAAGAAAAACCAGGAAGGAAGGCAACGTGGTGCAATACTGCTAGCAGATAATTTGCTGAGCTCACCAGTGTCCGTGTTCTTCAGAAAAGCACTTAGAGACAGTGGCTGTCTCTTACAAAGGTTTGTGTGTTCAGCACCTTCTGCAAAAGAGATTTGAGCTCTTGTCAGTAAACACTAAATAAATTATAACAATAATTAAGAACCTGCCACTTTCTATAAAGCCATGTGTTTGCTCCACTTTTCCAAAGGTGAAAAAGACAGCGGCTGCTTCGGGGATGGCAGTGCTCTGTCTGTGCTCCTTGTGATTCTGCATGTACCACGGAGTGAGGCCCCATCAGAAAGAATCCCCCCAAAGAAATGAGCCCCTCTCTTCCCTTGGGTGCCAGCAGTGCAGGTCCCAGCCTCTACAAGTGGTGAAGTTTCCATTGGCTTTGCCTGCTGACGGTAACCAGGTACCTCAGCATAACTGCAGTGTAGTGCTCAGTTCAGTTGAGGACTGTAAGCTTTACCTACTAACGTGCAAATTCATTTTGCTTTGCTTGGAACACTTCAAACTCCTCGTCTTCCTAAAATCTCTGCAGATAGCTCCTTTCTGCTGTCTCTATCAGCTGAAGGTGTTTGGATTCACGGCAGTGCTCACTGCGTAAAGGAGCTCCTTCTGCACTGGGGAAAATAAGTTGAGGCTTTTGGAAGCAGAAAATGATCGGGTTGCTTTGCAAGGCATTGCAATTGCAGCACTCCTCGAGGCGGTGCTGCGCTTCGGCCACTCTGATTTCATAACCCCTTTTCCTTCCGTGGATCGAATGGATGACCCTTAAACTCAGGAGGGATCTGATCTTGTGCACTTAATCTGCCTAAAACTGGCCAGGTCTGAGGCACCGAGTCAGGACTGAGGTACGGCCAGTCTGGTGCCTATTGATTCTGTTCATTTATTTATTGTAACCCAAACCTTGAGCTTGCCTAGGAGATGCTGCAGGTCTGGGTCAGAGCTCACTTATTCTTTTGCTTGTTAGGAAGCATGAGTGAAAGTTTCGCTTAATTTTGGTGCCGTGTTCCTTCCACGAGCTCCAGAAAAGCAGGAATGTTTTAAATCCAAATCAGAGCACAGGATTATGTTGGGTCACCACTCTCCCAGATCCACATCTCTTACCTGATGTGTTAGGATGTATATAGCTGAATTTGCCAGCATTCGTTGCTCGCCTGAGAAGAAATCTGCTGCTTTGCTCTTCCACAAAAGGGCAAATTTGGTTATGGTACCCAGTGATCTATGCTATATGAGAACATACAAAAAGCAGCGGGTGCTGCTTTCTGCACAGCCACAGACCCGAGCTTTGGCCCAATTAGACAAAAGACAAAACTGCTCTCAAGTTCACAGACATCCCTGCTGCCTACTGAAATGCAAAGGCATGTAGATTCACACTAGAGAAGGCTCTATCCAGAGCGCTGGCTGTCCTTCTGAGCTCCAATCCCACATTGGGTTCCTGCCCAGAGATATTTTCATGAAGAAGAATGCTTTTAATAAATTGGATTTCTGAATAGAAAGATAAAACCTTTGAGAGTATTTTTCAGTGTGTTCCCCTGGAATGTAAAATTTCCTTGGCTAGGCGATGGTGTAGCTATCATATTTAATTAATCTCCTTCCTCAAAGAGGATCTTATCCTCCCACCTTTGTAATGCACTTCAGGTCACTCCGCTGGGACTTTCCCCCCATGTCTGGCATTAATACCAATTCAGTGCATCAGTTCGGATGGGAAGATAGAGGAGTTCAAACCAGAGGTGAGCCGGGGTTATGCAATTTGGAAACACGGGAGGTCTTTTGCTGAATATAGATGTTCTTCCTGACTCAAAGCCAGGCAGGAGCCAGGTCCGTTCAGCCAGGAAAGCATCCGTTTGTCCCCGAGCCTCCCTGCAGCTCTCTGCTCCCCTGCAGGGCATTTGTTTGTGATGCCACAGAGATGATGCACCACCTCCCAGCTCAGCACACCGTGCAGAAGCAGAACAAATAATAACATTTTCTCGGGCTTAGTTCTTCTCCTGCACTCTGCATTTTCATAGAATCATAGAATGGCCTGGGTTGAAGAGGACCATAATGATCATCTAGTTTCAAACCCCCTGCTATGTGCAGGGTCATTCCTGTAAGACTCCCTCACCTTGGCCCTGTGAGTGCCACACGTGCAGAGCTGGCAGATGTTCACTGCAGTAATGCTCCTTTTTGGGCCCCCATCCGTTAAATACCTCCGTCCTAAAGTGCACTGCCTCGCCTGAGACTGAAGCACATTAGAATGATGGGGATCAAATGTGAAGCTTGGGTTTGATTCAGGTCCTGAATCCATGATAAACTGAGGCTGTTCCTACCTGAGCTGTTAGTGAATGCATTTAAGAAGTGAAATTCTGCAGCGGTGGCTGCTGGCCATGCAGCAGTGAAGGCTTGCAGCCCTGCGCCCATCTCTGTCATGTTGCCTGCTGAAATGCCTCTTCCCATCTGTCTGATTTTTCCCATTGTTGCAAGATCTCTGAGGGCCCCTTATCCAATGCATATGAGGCTTTCATTTGATGTGTATTTGTGTTTATCTTAGTTCTCATCACACCCAAAATACAGCACGGGTGCTCCCTGCAGCATCTCCCCGCAGCTCCAGCCCAGCAGCACCAGTGCTGGTGTGTTCCATCCTGAGCCTCACTCTGCAGAGCTGCTCTGTCTCACAGTTTACCTCTGACAGATTCAAATCTAGATTTATTTGCTGAGCTCTCGATAAATTATCACGGCGTTGGTGAACCAGCTGAACTGAGAACACTTGGGGAAATAAACAGGCGACGAGAAATTTATGCCTCTCCATAAACTGTCAAATCCCTGGGTGATTTATGTCTGTCTAAATATGGCTGTTAATTGTTAACTTCTATTAGGCTTTCTGTATGCTGATGGTGCACAGCCCCTAAAGCAGTGCATACCTGCAGGATGGCTTATAGGCTTGGCCAGGTTGGAAATGGAAATCTTTGGGATGGGCACAGTTGGGAACTGTGGGGACAAAGCTACGCACTGCTCCAGGTTCCCATCTGAAAGAGAAGGAAAACGTCACCCATCCTGATTCTGTCCATCTTGTGATCCTGACTCCGAGGCGTTTTACCTTTGAACCCTTTCCTTCTCCTAAGCATAGAGGGCCTGGGACAGCAGAATAACTAAGAGTGACTGTGGCACGACATTGAGTTACCCCTTAGGATGGTGAAAGCAAGAGCTGGGCAGGTCAGGCAAGCAATGATATCCACCAAAAGTTGTTAGGAATTGACTGTGAATTTTCTTATCCTCTCTTCAACAGTCTATTGGCAAATGCTGGAGAGTGGCTCTTCCTGACAGCAATATTCATGTGAATTATCAACAAATCTGTTCCTGGGAGAGTTTCTCTCCAGCAAAGGGTTAAACACAAGCCTTCACCAAAAAGATGACTTTTTTTTTTCTGGGTAGATGGGCCAAGGAATACTTAGTTTAACAAATCTTCTGTCTTCTAAAGATGGCTGAGGGAATGACGTTCTGAGAACCCCATGTGCTGTCAGACATCCAATTTGAAATGTATTTGGAGGCTTTTTCCTGGAAGTAAAGGATGCCCTTCCACACCCTTAGTACCACATCTCCTCCTGCAGAAACAGATACCTCGTAAAGCCCCAGGAGCTCAGCAAGCCAAGAAAATCAGTGATCTTCCTTTTCCCCACCAGTACCCAAATAGATGTTTTTATGTGTTTTTACATTGCTAGCTGTTAAACAAAAGGTTATTACTGGTTTGAATTTGGGCTTTGTAGCCCTGATGATGGCTTTCACAAAAAAAAAAGAAGGCAAAAAGCCCAATCTCCTGTGGTGGGGATGGAGCAGAAGATCTGGACTCGCTCCTGTGATGGAGGGGCTCAGGGCCAGGCTGGAGGGAATGCTGAGCTCTGCTCCAGGCAGCACCAAATCCCAGCACACATTTCTGACAAATCTTTGTCAGGCCAACACTTACAGACCCCCAGGGACGGATATTTCATAGGCTCCACAAACAGCCCCTTAATAACCTGCTACAAAATGGAAAGCAAACGTAATGAGGACTCCAGCAGCTCCCAATTCAAACATCGCTTTGGAAAGACAAAAGAAAAAGAACAGAGCCAATTTACATATTTTGGCAGGAAAGCGTGAGTCACTAGAAGGAAAGAGAGGCGGGTGGTAAAAGGCACTGAGTGTGTAGTGAGGAAGGGGAACGGTCACAGCAGCAGCTGCACCGACCAGCTGAAATATGAAAAATCCAAACCAGCTGAAATGGAAGATAGCAGCAGCAGCCAGCAGTGGATGTAGAGAACCTAAAGGACTGAGTGCTGCACAGAGTACAGCCCAGGGCGTGTTGGGAGAGCATGGCCACGTCTGTGGGCTGAGGGATGTCTGACTGTTGGGAAGCGGGGCTTCTATGCAGCCGTACCTGAACTGGAGCTGCCATTAAGAAGCTTCTTCCCTGAGAAAAGAAATCAATGAGCGTCTTTATTGCTTTTATTTAAATTTAAAACAACAAGAGCAACAACTGAACCTGCAATGAGTTGCATCGTTAGAGACGAATGAAATTATTCCTTGGGAAGAAGAAAAAAAATCCATTTGTGACATCTTAATGTGTCCTAAATAGGCTGCGAGGTGCATCTCCAGCTCACCAGCAGCATCAACGAAATTAATCACGCTCACGTTGGGCGTGCAGCTGCTATGCTTAGGACTGGCTCACTCCAATGTGATTGCTCTGTCTGGTGGAAAAAAACAAGTTTAATGTGACATCATCAATCTAAGACCAGGAACGGGATAGATTTTCTGATTACGAGGTTAAGTGATGCATCAAGAGAGAGCAGAGCTTGGTCATTGCTAATCATTTAACTTTAAGAAGACTGAGGACCATGACATTATTGGCTGGCATTAAGGAGCAGCTCTTTGATACCAGCCATTTGTATGTGTCCTTTCTTCTTCATGACTGTATTTATTATCCCAAGCAATAGGAAAATTAGGCTGGGGAAGCCATTCTGCTGGGTTCTTTGGTCGCAGAATCACAGAATGGCCCGGGTTGGAAGGGATCTCAGGGATCATGAATCTCCAACCCCCTGCCACAGGCAGGACCACCAACCTCCCCATTTAATACCAGACCAGGCTGCCATCCAACCTGGCCTTTAGGATTTTATCATCTTGCACTGAGGGCAGAGAACAACCTGGGAACAAGCAGTCCCCAGAAATGAATCTGTCCCCCTGTGTTCTTTCTGCATAGCACCTCCTTCATGATATGATTCCCTTCGAACCTCTCCAACAGATCCCATTAAAGCACACGGGTTCACGTTTTCTGACGCGCCCTGCCTGTCCCCATTAAAGCCCCCAGTCCTCAGAATTCAGTGGAGTGAGTCGATGAATCAAGGCAGACTGTCTCACCGAGGTGCTGACTCTGTTTCCCCTGGCAATAATCCTTTCATTAAACTACAGTTCCCCTGGACCAGAATGTCATATTTTAGTGGCGGATGAGATTCTTTTTTTTATGAAAGAAAAAAAAAAGGCAGACAAGGTTGGACCCTCCAGAGTGATTTTTAATTATTTTCAGATCTTCTGGATCATTAGGAAGATGAAAGATGGCATCAGTTAAGATGCAGGGCACACTGATATAATGTAATTGATTTTTACATATATTTAACTGATGATTCATAAAATGTAATATGGCTGAAGCAGCACAGCCTTAAGTGCAGCGTGAATCTGAAAGGTCCAACCTCATAATAGAGAGATTACCGGGCCTGCATCTTCTGAAGGTGAGAGCCTGAGGACGGGATTCTTGACATTCATCATCATTATCCTCATTATTTATTTGTTACAGCCGACTCTGGGGGCTCAGTCCCAGTGCTGACTGCGCTGGGTGCTCACGAGTAGGATGGAGAAGTGAAGTGCAGGAGTGCACTCTCAGCATCCAAATGCCTGCTGGGGCCAAGTCACCTCCTGCCACCTGATGCCACGTGCAATCTGTGGTCACTTAGCTCATTTTTCCTATCTTTATATCCTCTATGTATAAAATCATCTATGGAAAAGGCTCTGATTCTGCAGTGTTGGGCTGGTTTCCCTGGTGCTGCCTCCCAGGTCCGTACCCAGCACGCAGGCTGAGCCCACTTGGGTTAATTCACATCGTGGGCTGCTGTTTGTTAGGCTGAGGGGTCTGAGGATTAGATCTGACAGCCAGCCCAGGAAACCTGTGCAAACACTTCTCATCTACGAGATGTTCCAGGCTCTGATAGCTTCAATTTTTCATTTCGGGGACTTATATTGATTGGCTTAAGAATTACACACACACAGAGAAGCGTGTGTGCCGTAAGGGAATATCAGAGCAAACTTTTTCCCAAACAGACGTATCCCAAAGGACTGGGAAGGATTGATTTTACACGTTTGGCTTTTAGGAAATTCACATCTCAATCCAGACAATTTTCTTGCAGGAGAGTCCACTCCAGTCTGTTTAATTGTATTTTCTAAGCAAGCAGTGGAGAGAGATTTGTTGGCTTTACTGGCCAAAGAAGGCACAAATCTTTTCTTCCTCTTTTTTTTCCCCCTTGAGTTGATAATATAGCGAGTGAATTTCTGACCCTAAAAGCAATAAAAATTGTTGAGTCCAGCACCAGAGGGAAGGGATTCGTTCACAGAGGAATTTAAAGACTTGGAAAGAAGGACCCAGTGGTACATTTTCCTGCTTTTTTATTGGGTACCAATTGCTTTTAATACAGGCTTCCAATTTGGTCAGGACAGCATGCTAGGTCTGATTCTGTGCTTTGTGTAATAACTTGGAAAAATAATCTCTCTATGAGTATTATTCTTTATGTATTTTTTAAGATACTTTCTTTGGCTCCAAGTTTAATAGTTGGGTATGTGATACGTGACCAGGTTAGGTATTCCAATGACATCTTATAAACTGGGTTAAAAATGCAGTTTTGTAATACCTTCTGTCCACATTTACAAGTTTGTTTAAGGTTCAGTTGTTATAAAACAATCAATTAAAATACCAGTGTTTCTATTTGCAGTTCACACTGGTCCTTGCTTGCCTTGGAAGTGAGGCCATGAGAGCCAATGAGGTTGGAAAGGTCCAGCTTTGCTGAACTACAGCACAATTCCTCCTGCCTGAGGAGCCCATGCTGCTTCTGGCCCAGCTTTGACCAAAGCAGAGCTTCTGTTCAGCTGGAACTTTTTTGGAATACCTTGATTTAAACGGTCTTTACAAAAGCACCACTCAAAATCATTTGGGCCAGCATACTTTGGTAGCCAAGCTCAGTAGGCCTTCTTCCAGTTTTCCTTGCCGTCTGCAGAATCTCATTGCAGAGTGCCCAGTGTGCAAACCCAAAAGCAATGGTCTGGCACACCTCACTCCTGGAGGCTCATTTCTCCCCCAGAGGAGGAAATGTGGGGTGTGCTGAGCGCTGACCCCTAAACACAACCCTACACGCATGGGTTTCTTATAATGGTTACTGCCAATAACTGTTTGTTCCATTCCAGCAAAACAAGCAAATAAACTGCCGACGGTGGTTTGAAACTTCGTACAGTGTAATATTCCTGTAATGGAATGCTTTTAGAGAGGGGCAATAAAAATAAATTGAAAACTGCTTTTCTGCTGGATGCAGCTGGCATAAGCGCCATCTGAACAAACAGGATAACGCAGAGCTTAACGGAACATCTCTGCTTTTATTGCTCAGAAGCGACAGGTCTTGTAATAGTATCAATTCAGGCAAAGAATGGACTTTCTTTCAAAGCCCTCAGTGTTAATTCTGAGCAGTATAATTACAGGTCTTTTTATGATTTAGGTTAGATGCAATTAGCTTGCTTCTGAGCCTCCTGCAACTCTTCTCCCCGTTCCCGTGCGGGTCTCGCTCTCTCTGTATTTATACACATAAAGTAGTAAAGCAAAAATTGTTGATAGTGGAAGAAAGCAGCAGCAGAGTTGGTTTGGCTTTGCTGTAAGTACATTTTCTGCAAGACAGCTGTCATAAGAGATGCAAATTAGATACAAGCACTCGCTTCTGCAAACCGGAGTGCGTGAAATGGTTGCGCAGCTCTTGGAAATGAGCGATGCTTGCACCCTGCCTGCTGCCTCCATGCCGCTCCTTGCTCTTTGCAGCTCCATCCCATGTCCTGGTGCAGCTCTGTGCGTGGTCCTGCCCCAGAGCTCACGTGTTGCTGGTGCTTACAGTCTCGTGGTGGTTGCTTGTGTGCAGGGTGCTGGGTGAAAACACGTTCTGCCCTTTGGGGAAGGCGTTGCAGCTCTTTGCCAGCACATCATGAAAAATGTAGTGTGTCATAGAGGTGGTTACATAAGGAGTTGCTTCAGTTGGTGTCTTGGCTCGCTTTGATGTTGTTTTGCATCTCTCACCAAAAAAATCCTTCTGTGGGCTGTATGTGGGCTGCAGGATGCTCTTACCGACAGGTTTGGAGCTGGCACAACTTGTCCCTGCTATAACTGACTGTAAAGACCTTAGAAAGAGAGAGGATTTCTAATTATTAATTATACCATTTAATTTTTAAGCCAGGTCTTCAGCTGGTATAATTAGCGATGCTTTTGCCCTTTTCTTGCATTTCCTACTTCTCAATGGCACCTACTCACAGCTCTTCCAGCGTGACGTGGGCTCATCTCAGTGAATCTGGAATGGGGTTCTCACTGCAGATTGCACAAGAAAAGTGCACAGAAAGAGCACAAGCTCCTGCCTTGAAGCTGCTCTTGCCAATAGAGCCCTTGGTCTTCAGATTTCCCTTTGGAAGGTCACAAAGAGGAAAAGCTGTGTAACAGCCCAAGGAAGCTGCAGGTCTTCACCAGATTCTTTTGCAGCTTTCTTTACTAAGCAACCATGTTATGCTTTATTTCTCTTGCCTCACGCTGAATGGTACTTGATGGTTATCTTGTGTCATTTTTTGAATTCTAACTAAAGACTTACATTAAGGGAGTTGCTTCATTGCTGCAATGCAGTGTTCTCTGGGACAGAACTTGTGGCTGCTTAACAGTACCTATGCACAACAGCTCTGGACATGGAGTGACAAATCTGTTATTAATATATGACTACGTAGCCCAAGGGATCGATAATGTCTTTCTCCTCAAGGTCACCAGTTCAGATATAACATGCTGGAAGTGGAAGTTATTACCGTTTGATGGGTTTTTGTTACTCCGTATAAAATTAAGATTGCACATCTTGCAGGGTAATGGACTTTCCCCAGGCCATGTCTCAGTGCCACATACCTGGAGGAACCATCAGCTGGGCAGCGCTGTGGATCTTTTATCAGCGACCAGACACTTTGCTCTGATGATGCTGCAGAATTGATGTCAATTATTTGCTATTTCCAGAGGCACAGACCCGATCTGTGTTCTTCTATCATTGTAACACACGTGGCTTTTGCATTCTTACTGTGGATGTATTGACACGGTGCGTGAGAGTCTTCTCTTCCAGCCTTCTGCCCTGGAGGCTCTACCAACCCACGTTATCAATTCTGCTGAGATCAGGGCTCAGTGATGTGCAGGCAACATTGATCTGCCCCATGGTGGGGAGCAGAACTCCCTGCCGTAGTTGCTGGTGCTCCGTCAGTGCAGGTCTGCTCCTCAGCCCAGCTCTGGCTCCTGGGGGCCAAAAGCAGAACAGAATCTCCATCACACTGTGATAATGAGAGCTGCCATGGGCCTGTGATTGCCAGCACAGAGCCTGTCCTCTCCTGGTGCTGCCTCTAATCGGGCGTGCAGCTCTGGTGATTGGGTCTTTAATATGTGACAAACGTCTGATCAGTTCCCCATTCCTCAGCCCCGTCTTGTTTCCCTTCTTGTTACAGCAGAATGATTACGGAGCACTTTGTCAATAATCCAGCAAACCTATCAGAGAGTCGATCAATGGGAGCTGGCTTTGTCCAAACCTGCCTTAGCTGTGTGTCTGAAGAATGCCAAGGTGGAGGACGTTGCTTTGCCACTTATCAGGAAGCATTACTCTCAGAGATATTCCTTTCTGTCTCCTTTGTCTATATGAAACCCGTCGTTGCTGACTGATATCCAGGAGCTCTGCATTAAGTGAGATCCCCGGTCTCCTCCTGCAGCCCAGTGGGGCACTGTTGGCTTAGAGCTTTGGTGCTGAAGTCTGGCAGGGGGTCTCCAAACCCTTACACTTGGGTTTTTACTCCTTTTAAGCCCTTCATGAGTCTAGGATTGCAATCTGGCCATAATGGCACAGCATTTCTGTTCTCTGCTGTGTCCTCAGCAGCTGTGGCTGTGCCCTGTGTGCACCAATTTTTTGTCTCTGCACTGCAGTCTGCCCATCTGCAAATCAGGCTGTGATGGTATCTCCAGCATACGTGCTTCTTGCTTAACTTCACAGATGCTGTAAAGAAAAATATGGATGGAAAGTACATGGGGGAAACGTGCCCAGCTGCAGAGCAGCCCTTTACCTTTATGCCCAGTGCAAACTTCACTTTGCTCCCAGAAAGTCACGGGGATGGCTCTGAAGGTTTCCACTGATGTCCCTGGCTCTTCTGGGTTGGGAGAGAACTTTGTGTAAAGGCAAAATGCACAGAATTCAATACCCGGGGATGCTGTCCAAGGACAAAGCTGTTTGACCTAAATTCCTCCCTGCAATGGCAGAGCTTGCAGTAATGAATTCTGTCTTATCTGTGTGATGGGGGTATGATTTGCAGGCATCAAAATCTGTAATTTAGTGCATGCTGCTCTAAACTTGGGAAGGCGGCTAAATAAATAAATAAAATTTGTCAATGCAGAATAATGCGCTCGCACATGGTTAGCAATAGCCAGGCAACTGTATATCAGAGCAGAGAATAATGTCAGGTTTGGGAATCAGATAAATTGCAAATAACAATGGAGAAAGCAACTGAACCTTGAGGAATATCAGCAGCTCGGCGAGATGAGGCGGCTGCAAAAAGCCATTGTTTGGGATGGAGGAATAGGGACCAGCGGGAAGGTGGGGGGGGATGGGGAGGGAAAAGCAGGCCATAAAGCTGTGATCAAGTGCAGGAGAGATGATAAAAGGCCGTGGACAGCCCAGAAAAAATATTAGGAAGCAATAAAATGCAGCATCAGTGGAGATAAGGTGATAATTTGTTATTCTCAGCAGAGCTGTTTCTGCACTGGGGATCCTTCCAGCTCTGAGCTGAGCTGGGTTCTGCCCCATCTCATCGTCCCCCCCCGGCACAGGCAATGTTCAGAGGTTCTCAGAGATGCTGAGATGATACAGTACTTATTCAGCTGATGGCTTTTAATCATTAAATCCCGGCTATAATTAAATTAGCTGAAATTGTAGGTTTTTTTTTGTTGTTTTTTTTTTAAACCCAGGCCGGCCTCTTGCAAAGGAGGGCATCGACTGCAGAGTGACATGATCATCCTGCTAATCAGGAATTCATTTCTTATTAATTTTGGTTCAGATCCTACCAGCTTTGTGCCATCTTTCTGCTCAGATCTCTCCTGCCTACCCTCAGCCATGTAGGGGTGGCCATCTACCATGGGAGGGACGCCCATGGATTTCCCATCCGTCCCAGCACAGGGAGATGGTGCCCAGTGTGCATTTCCAAAGGACGTGGGAAGGGAAAGGAGGCTCTGCTGACCTCAATCTGCGTGTAGCCAAGCGTCAGGTTCCTGAGCAGGCAGCCTGGGAACTCTCCTGAGCCCACAAATCCATTTTTAAAGAGAAGGGTTGAAGGAAATGACAAACTAAGTTACACAGACTCTAACCTGGCTCGCTGTTCTGTATTTAAATCCATTGTTATTGCCTCGGGCGTCCTCGAATAATTACTTCTGATGAGTGGCTGTGACTTGCACTGCTCAGGTTAGGAGGATGCTGCACAAGGGCACAGCATGGCTGTGGGACATCCCAGGTTGCTCCTTTCCATGTGTGTCCTTTCCATTATCACACCAGGGGGAAGCCAGGCTGGTTTCACCCACTGGTCAGTTTCCACCCTTTGGTGTGTTGCAGCGATTGCTTCTATCAGGTCACCTCCACCAGCATCACCACTGCAGAACTCGCATCCAAAGGACGTTGAGCTTTTCTGCTCTGGCTCTGAAGGTCTGATTCAATTACATTCTGTTTTGAAGGAATCGAAAATATACTTGTTAATGTAATAGATGGCTTCCTTTGGCTGCAGGATTCATCACTGCAAGGCACATCATTCAAAAATTATCTATTGTGGTTAAAGAAATAATTCCAGGACAGCTGGGCTTGTGCTAATGTCTGCGAGCAGCAAGTCTTCGATTTCCTTCATACTTCATTACTGGCGTGCCCCAAAAGCAATCCCTTCCTAATCAGGGCTTGTTTCTGCTGTCAGGTTATTGTTCATTGTGATGTATGAAGCAACAAGAGGGCGTTTTTGTGATTTTCATAAGTTCAGCTCACCGGCCGCTGCTGACAGCCCTATTAAAACACAACAAGTCGAATGCTTAAGTCGAGTTTTATATCGAATCTATCATTTTGATAAAGTGGATGTTTTTCCCTTCCTCCCACCCTCCGAATTCTTTCTGTGGCTGCGTAGCCAAACCATCACATGGGGGGGGGGGAGGGCAGGGGGAAGGACAGGCGGATGGACAGGCAGACAGACAGGAGGGACCTGACAGACTGATGGGGTCAGCACGGACCTGACTGTCACAACGCTCTGTGTGATCTTCTTATTCCTAATGAAAGCCAGAAGCGTGGCAGGCTCAGAAATCGTGTCCCATTTCATCTGCCTCTGACCCACAGCAAGACACCGACCTGCTAATTCATCACGGGAAAGCACTGCAAAGATTAATCACCTGATATTAGCGCAGCACTTCGGATAGCCAGAGCACTGCACACCTCCTAATTAACAGTAACTGTGTTTGCACCATTGAAAATTAATGCGTGCTTTATTTCCCAGCACGAGTTTGACAACACGGGCATGAAAAGGAGAGCTGTGCTGTAGGAAAAGGGATGGGGAAACAGAGCCCTGCCTGCTGCAGTGCCCCCAGATGCCTGAACCCAGGCAGGCTTTCCCTTCGAGGCTTCTGCTGAGCAGGGCTGTGGGAAGCAAAGGCAGTTTGCTGTTGAGTCAGGAGGTGAAAACGCACTGAAGATGCCCCGTATAAGCCTGTAATGTAACTCAGTGCATCCAAAGGGGTGTTTTTCCTGATTGCTTTTGTTCTTTGGGTTGGAGCATCTTTGCATATCCGCATGGCAGTGGGCATCAGCTAGGAACAGCAGCAGATCCCCAATGGCAGCAGCAGCACCCGGCCCCATTTGGCACGAGGAGTAGGTCAAGGCTTGCAACACATCTTTGCCAACCTCCCTGTGCTCTGAAGTGAGTCCCTGTGACTTCCCTATCTGTACCCTGGGAACCTGTGTGCTTACAGCTGAGCTTTATGCTCTGATGCTGTATGCCAGGAAAAAAAATTAAGTAATAAGAAAAAGATCGTATCCCTTCCACCCACCAACTGATGGTTCCTCCCATACTCCTGACCAGTTAATGCTGAGAAGTTTATTTCCATTAGTTATGTTATTGCCCTTTATCTGCTTTTCCTCAGGGCACTCACTGTAACGTCAAAGCACCAAGTCTATTTTTATGAAATGGCCCTGTAAAAAAAAAATAATAATTAAAACACCAGCAAGAGGAGAGCTGATGGATGAGATCTTAAAGCATCCGAGCAGCTCCTCAGACTCCTTTCTGCCACTCGCTTCATTTCTATTTCAAAATGGTTTGTTCCTTTGTCCCCTGATTTTCCACGCTGTGTTTTATGAAGGCTTTTGTCACAGCCTTCATCTGATGATGTGTGAAGCGTGAGGCCCTTGAAGCTCACTTTGTGGAGGAGGCAGTGGGGGAATCGCATCGCCTCGGTGCTGTGGGGTGACACAGTGGGGCTGTGCTGGGCCGTGCAGGGTGCCATGCAGGGCTCCCAGGAACTCATCTGCTGAGTGCTGTGTAAGCACAGCTGGAAACAGCTGCACTGCATTGCCCTGGGGCATTACTGCACGCCCCCAGCCAATAGGTTTCACTGAGTTATAAATGAAAACAAATATTGCTTTATAACGGGTGACGTGGAGTAGCATTGAGGGTGTTTCCTAAACCCCACATGGGGAAGCTGCATAGAGAAGCAGGCACTCAGCCTCAGCAGCAGAGAGGCAACGGCTTGGAACAAAAATCTCCGACTGTGATCACATGTTCTATTCCTCCCGAAATTGTTAATTTAGATATTCTTTCACCAGACAGAGGTCACTTTATCATGGCATCCCAAGTAATAACCTCATCCAAGAGGCACAGCTGCAGCTTGTCCCGGCTCCTAGGCAGGTTAGGTGCCAGGAAATGTAATAAATGGAGCGAATGAACACATGAGTGTGGAGAGCTTTTTGCACAGATCAGTTTTCTTTTGGGCTGTGCAGTTTATATGCCGCAGCTTAAAAAATAAAATCGTAAAAGCATTTCACTTGCAAAATGCAGTGGTATATGTGGTTTTCCATTTATCCACGTTTAGGAGGTGTTAAATGTAGTGGAACACAGCAATAACTACAGAGTGCAGCTGGATGCTGGGAGGAATTCATTACAGCACTAGGTGCAGCACTGGAGGCTCCGGCTCCTGGCTCTGTGCTGAGCCCAGAAGGAAAGGGTTGTGAACCCAAGTGTGGAGCTGTGTGTTAATCTCAGACTCACTCTCAGTGCCAGAGGTCCCCGATGTTTGTTGCAGCTTTCCTGTCCCATGATGAAGCACTGCTTGGCATGGAGCACCTCGTGCTGAGAAAGGTGCATCTCTATGGGATTTCATTGGGCATTCTGAGCTCTGGTTGGAGCCTCCGAGCAGGATACTCGGTTTAGATGCACTACACTTGGCAGCCCAGACCCCACTGTGCATCCCCATTTGATGTCCTTCTGCAGCTGCTGCTCCAGAAGAGCATCAGCACGTTTATAAAGTTACAGATGCTGAAGGCTCAATCCTTAGCTGACGTGAGGCGGATTTTATGGCATTCCTTGGCAGTCTCGAAGCAGCTCAGTGTTACCCATCAGCTCTGCTTATGCGTGTTAGAACAGAAATGGAGACAATTTGCTAATGCTGTGTGCATCTCGGTGAAAACTTGGGGCTTTCCTGGGAATAGCAGCTGCACTTAAAGCTGGGGCTGCCCCTGAAGTTGGACTCGCTTCTGACACCTCTGCATTCTAAGCGTGTCTGGTGCCTCTTCTCCCCATTGGGGGAGGTCAGGGGGTGCAGGGTGAGGTCCCTGGGAGGGCTGATGGGTTGAGGTGGCAGCAGCAGGGACAGCCAAAGGGGTGCACAGATGTGTTAGTGTTAGTTAGTGGGAGCTGAGAGCTGCTGTTGACATCTTGGCCTCGTTTGGGTACTTCAGAGGAGGGATTCTGAAAGAGACTGAGAGAGGCTGCAGCCTTTTTTCAAGGAGGATAAAACCATCTTAAGGGCACCATTAAGGAAAGAGCTATTGATGATAAAGGCCAGCAGAGCTGTGGCTGAATCGTTATTCAGCTGAAGAGGTACAGAGCCACGAGAAGCCTTGGCTTCGTGTTTGAACTTTTCTGTTTCATCTGGAAGGGATTTGCATTGGGTGCTGCTGCAGATCGGGGTGGGAAAGGGATGGGGTTTGTGTACCAAGGAGTGCATGAAAGAATTTATAATGGGAGATGCTGGATGCAGGTAATCAAATCCTGGTGACTGCAGTCCTGTGAAGCATGGAGATCAAAGTTCAGCCAGGCATGCTGACCCCCTGACACCTCACTGCTCTGCTGCTACCCACAGGGCTTCTGCTTCTCCCTAATTCTTGTCACTTAGAGGGACACCAAAAGATGAATCAGCCCATTCTGAAGAAGCTCCTGTGCACCATTCAGTGAAACCACCATACCCAAATTCGGGACAGACTGAAGTGAGAGCAGTGTGAGCCACTGATGTGGCTCATGACCTTGAATTGTAACGTAATTGAGGGTAAGGTGATACCCTCAATGTGACACAAACACGGTGTTTCATCTCTCAAATGACCCAGAACACAGCTTGTCGTGTTCTTCTGCATCAGGACCGTGCTCTGCTCTGCTCATGGTGGGGATGACAGAGGTGGCTTTCCAGAAGGATGTTGAATTGCAAATGTGAATTCCTTCCAGAACTACATTTTCACGCTGTATCTTTTCATCTTTTGCATAAATCATGTTGTCTTCCCCTCCAAGAAACTAATGCTCCCCACCATCCACTAATAGCAGTGAAAGTCAAGGCAACGATAAAGGAAATCCTTTGTTGTCTCTAAAAAGACAGCAAAAAGCCTGGAAGAGTCACCAGCGCTCTTCTCTAGGTCTTAAGAACACAGAGATGCAGAAACATCCATGAAAACGATGGAAGTGTTTCTACAAAGGGAATGCTGTCCTCCATGATGGTCTTACCGTACAGATCTTGGCCAGTCAACCAAGCAGGCTTTGGTTTTGTCCACAAGGTATCCTTGGGTAAATATCCCTGAGCATAAAGATGAGCTCCTACTCCAGAAAACTCTTTAATCTCCCTTGTTTTTATGGATCAGCACAGGTGTCAGGAGTTTGACACTCCAGATAATTGAGCTCTTGCATTTAGAGCACAGCCTACGAATAATGGCAACTTCGCTTTGAAATAGTCTTTCTAAACTTTGGTTTGGCAATTAGCATTTCAAAAGGTTGCATGCACGGATCTGCCATCCCTTAATGCACAGTATGAGACAAATGTGAGGATTAACAGCACAGCCTCAAAACAGCCCCTAAAACCTCCATGCCTTGGGAAGTGCTCCTGCTCACTCTGGCAGATGAAGATCCCAAGCTACACTTCCACCAAGCAGAGCAGCCCAGCTGCAGGGAACAAGAAGCAACGTGGCAAGCAAGCTGTACTCAGTCTTGCTACCAAACCAGGGGTCATCTTCAAAAAATACCCCAAATTTGGAGGACAGAAGTGGCAGATGCCCATAGTTGAAGCCCGCCATCCTGGTGCTGAGGTGCAGCAGCTTGGTGCTGTGCTTGCGAGCCACAGGGAGGGGAGAATGTGTGCTGCTTTGCAGAGCTGCCTACTGCTACGTAGAGACATTATTATTATTAGGGGCTTTTTTTCCTCCCCTTTGAATGGATGCAAACAACAGGGGTTTTCTTTCCAGCTCGTTCTGTAATAACCTGGGTTAGTCATAATGAAATCCGTTCTTAGGACAGAATTAATATGAGATAGTAATGGTGATTAGGTAATTAGCAACTACCAGGAGTATTTAACCTTCCTGGTGGCAGCGTGTCTGACATCACCTGAGCTCATGCAGGCTCTGTGAAAAGAATTAGCAATTTTAAATTACCCCATTTAAGTTATTAATTATGAGATACAAATGGGTCCAGAAATAGTGCCAGTGGTGCTCGGTGTCCTGGTCGGTTTTTCAGCACTGCATATCTTAGATCTGTGTTTACAGTCTCCCATTTCATTATCAGATGGAAATAGATGCACACATCGAAGGATGCCATCTGCACGGGGTGTTGTGCTGCAGAGAATGACCAGGAAGGAAAAGGTTGCCTTTTCTGCTCCATTTTCCTGAAAATTCAGTGCCAGCACAAATGGTACAGCATCCAATGTTTGATCATTTTGTCCTTGCTTTTCCACAGGAGCTGTACTCATTTCAGTTGTGTTTTCTCCCTTGCCACATATGGCCCTGCAGGAGGCTCCAAGCTGCAGTGATGGTGTCTATGTGCAATATCCTGCACGCCAGCAATGCCTCAGCCTTTCCCCTCCTCTTTGTTTTGAGAAACAAAGCAAAGCAGAACAGCACAAAACCCAACAAAACTCCCCCAGCAGCACTGCCAGCACAGCATCATTTCACCAGCAAAATGCCCAAGACATTTATGTACAGATACAAGCCCTATTCCAAAGGAAGTTTGCAAACATTTGCTCCTGCAATACGTGTTTGCACCTTTGGAGCTTGCTTTCATAAACTCTTTGGTTGCTTCGTAAACGTGCATGTGAAGTGGTTCAGTCTGCACTCATCCCTGTGCTCTTCTGCCCCATCTGGGCTGACCCTCTCCTTCGTGCACCTTTACAGCTCCTCACACTGCGTTCCAGTTTGTCTGCATTAATGCATTCCTTGGTGGGAATGTGTGCTCCTCACTATGGACACTCATTTAGTTGAGTTTGATAGTGACAACACATTGACATTGGTAAGGTTAATGATCCAATACTTTATTTCATTGAACAAGTCGAACAACATTTAGTACATTGTTCCACAATGTCCTAGAGAGCTGTCTGTGCTATTATTTTAATGGTACCATGGCATCTTTGCCCTTTAAGTAATTGGCACCGTGAAAATATTCTCTGTGTCCTGTCACAATCGATTAGTATTGCACTGAATTACAGGGGAAAAAAAGAGAAAAAATACTTCTATTTTTCTTTTTCAATCTCATTTCATGAGTGGAAGGGAAAACTTAATCTCTATGGATGTAGACAGATGTAGAAAGATGGCAGCATGATAAGTGGAGTGGGGAGAAGAGGTCCTGGCCAAACCCTTGGCTCTGGCCCTGGAGCCAACACAGCTCTGCCGTGTCCAGAGCTGGGAAGGTGTCCTTTCTGGGTGTCCTTGCGTGCTGTGGGCTGTGCCCACACTTTTCAGTGGTGGGACATCACCACTATGGGGATTCTGTCCCCTGGGTGCCAGCTTGCAGCATGTTGGGCTCCTGTTTGCTCCGCCAGCCGTGGGGATGTGGGCGCTTTGCTTTGCAGCAGCCTGGTGCAAAGTCACGACTCAAAAGCAGGGAATGCTCCATCTCCCTGAGAGGCTGAGGATGAAAGGAAAGACGTGTTCAGACGAATCCTCTGTTCAGTGCAAGAACCAATAGCACAACTCCGAAGTGACAGCATCTTGAAAGAGAGAGGTGGCATTTGGTGGCAGTGACCTGGAAGGCACCCGCTGCTTTCAGCATGGGACTCGGAGGTGCGAAGTAGAACATCATTTTTCTGCTCGTGGCAACAGCACAAAATTTCTTGACTTTGGATTCATTTTGTCCTTCTATCACCTTCCCCCTCTCTTTTAAATTACCCTTGATTGTACAACATCTGCTCCCTTCATGCTTGCATATGGCTCTCTCCTTAAATCTGCGCTTCTCTCTGGGGGCTGCGTGCAAATACCCAGCAGAAAGTTTCCTTTCAAAGATCTGATTAATCGTCTCACTCTGGAGAAGGGAAACGGGTACTGACGTCGCTGTGCAAGCTGCAGAGGGGCAGGGGGTAGCTGTGCAAAGGGATGGAAATGACAGGAGTCAGGCGGGGACACGGGCAGGCACCAAAGACAAAGCGAACGGAGGATCAAACCCTGCGTCTTCAGACAGGAGGTTGTGTTTCATTCCTGCGTTCAAAAAACGAAATCCTCACAGATGTGAAATACCGAAGCTTGAGAGGAATGTCATTCTTTTCAGGCACATGAGAAAAATCCCCACAATTAACATGCTCTGAATGTCTCCTCGCCAGACGTTTGCTACCCCAAAACACCAAAGATTTTCAGCAAAGCTCAGGGTTGCAAGTGCAGAGGATGGCAAGATAAAGGCATATTTGCCTGAGAGCTTTATTTAGTAAGACGTTATCCTTCTTTTGATTCTGAACCTAACAAAATAACCATATAAAAATACGGTATTGTCCTCTGATCATCCACATCTGCTTACAAGATAGTTGTGCAGCTTGTTCTGATGCCTTTACAGGATACGTTAGTTGGCTTTAGTTTTGTGGTGGAGGAGGTAGATCTGTGTGTATATGGCAGAGGAAGGCTGAATTTCAAAGGTTGGGACTTTGGATTCCTTGCTGACTTAGTGTGCCTGTTGGCTGCTTAATTAACTTCTCAGTGCCTTGATCTGCTATGTGCCAGGCTGTTCTGGTGGAGTCCTTCATTTTTGCCCATTACAGAATCACAGAATGACCAGGGTTGGAAGGGACCTCAAGGATCACGAAGCTCCAACCCCCTGCCACATGCAGGGCCACCAACCTCCACATTTCGTACCAGCCCAGGCTGCCCAGGGCCCCATCCAACCTGGCCTTGAACACCTCCGGGGATGGACGGGGCATCACAGCCTCTCTGGGCAGCTGTTCCAGCACCTCACCACTCTCAAAGTAAAGAACTTCTCCCTGACATCAAACCTCAATCTTCCCTCTCTCAACTTGAAACCATTTCCCCTTGTCCTGCTGTTATCTCCCCTTTCCAAGAGTTGATTCCCCTCCTGTTTGCAGGCTCCCTTTAGGTACTGCAGGCTGCAATGAGGTCACCCCGCAGCCTTCTTTTCTCCAGGCTGAACAAGCCCAGCTCCCTCAGCCTGTCCCCATAGGGGAGGTGCTGCAGCCCCCTGATCATCTTTGTGGCTCCTCTGGACCCTCTCCAACAGCTCTCTGTCTTTCTTTTACTGGGGGCTCCAGACCTGGACACAGCACTGCAGGTGGGGCCTCACAAGAGCAGAGCAGAGGGGGACGATCACCTCCCTGTTCCTGCTGGCCACCCCTCTGCTGATGGAGCCCAGGATCCCATTTGCTTTCCGAGCTGTAATCATGCACTGCTGGCTCATGTTCAGTTTTTCATCCATCAGGACCCCCAGGTCCTTCTCTGCAGGGCTGCTCTCAAGGACTGCTCCTTCCAGTCTGTATAGATGCTTGGGATCCCTCCAGCCCAAGTGCCCAACCTTGCACTTTGCCGTGCTGAAAACACATCACCGCAGCATCACACTGAGCTCCATCACCTGTGTGCCTTGTGAACTGTCCAAGGGCACATCCTGGCTCTGCTGGGAATGACACATGGGAAACCCAGGGATTCTTGCAGATTAAGTTAGAGCAGAGGCATAAATACCCTGATGGAAGGGGTGCTCATCCAGCCCCATTGCCCACGGCAGCACAGGAGCATTCTCCCAGCACTGCCACTGCATGGCTGAGCTCACCCAGCGCCCTGCTGCCTTCCCCCTGGCCCCATTACCCCGCTCCCCAGCTGAGCCTCCCTGCAATACGTGCTGTATTTGTCTCCTGCTTCCTTGCACACCCATTATTATGTAGAATAATAACGCTGGAACTCCGCTAGGCACCTCTGCTCCGTGGCTCTGAGTGGGTTGAATTGTAGCCAGCGGCGGGGGGTGATAAATGTACCGTAAGATGCCTTTTCTACAGCAAACTGCAAATTGCCTCAGCAGCACGGCCCACAAAAGGTTCCTACGGAGCAAATTTATCTCCCGTTGTCGACCCAAGGAGGTTGCAGAGAGGACCAGGCAGCCTATTTTTAAAAAGTCACATTTGATCTCATTCAGGCTGAGTCCGGAGTATTTTAAAGGACTTTCCGTGGACCATGTGGGCCTGAGAAAGCAGCACAGATAAAGGGATTTATTTTTAACTGCAGCCCAGGTTCATGACCATGTAAGCATTTCAATTTTAAGCCACTCGGTTTGAATAATGTATTTCAGCAAAGCAAATGTTATGTCATCTACTGACTCATGGGTGGGAGAGGAAGGGTATTGGGGAGGGGTGAATAAGACTCAGACCCCCCTCAAATGATTCCCATTTGTGGAACGGAGGAGGGGGCTGCTCCAGGATCTCCCATCCGGGTTTCTCCTCCCATACAGCTCAGACCTGAGAACGCAGTGGGTCACACTGAGCTCTGCTGATCCACACTGAGCTGGTGATGGATAGAGGAGGAGGGGCGATGTTTGAGGATGGATTGATGGCATCGCAACTGCCACGTCCACAGTTTATGCCATGAGACACCTGTGATGTATTGGAATGTTAAATGCCTTTGTGTTTGATGCTCGCTTGTTATGTTTCTGCCATACCCTCCTTTAAATGCCAGTTAGTGAATTAGATGTGGGGACTGGGTCATGCTGGGTGCCTGGGGTGGATGGGGGATAGCAGCCTGCTGTGCCCCTCGAGCATCCCTTGTATGCCTGTGTTGGGCTGAGGGAACTTATAGGCCCAACCCAGGAGTGTGGGCTCCGCTGCCTCTGAATGTATCCTTCACTGGCATCCTGGAGTGAATGTTGATGTTACAGCAATAGTGAATGCCCACCTCAGCTCAGTTTTGCTGGGGAGCAGGCAGGTGTGGAGCAAAGCATCTCAGGGGCGTCACAGGCCAGGGGGCAAAGGGCAGCAGGGGGAGCAGAGGGGCTGGAAGGCAGTTGGGCTGGGGGAGTACCCAACAATGGAGATGGCAGGGCTGGACCCTGGCATCCGTTCACTGCTCTGTGCCTTCCTCATGTGCCACATGCCATTGTGAAGACACATTTTGCTCACGTTTATTTACCTTCCAGATTATTTCAAGGTTTTCCAAACCCAAGGCGTGCTTGCTGCGTGCTTTTCCATAGCAAATCAGTAACTGCAAAGGAGTTATTCTGGAATGAGGAGTGTGGAGGTGAAAGCAGATGAGCTCTCCTTGCCTCAGTGTCCCTAGCTGTGATATAACATTAAGCAAATAATGCTGGTGGAAAGTCAGGCTTAATTTATTAATGTCACGCCTAATTAACATTTCAAGATCCTTCCTAAGTAAGAGGATTATTAATAACAACAACATTATTATGCTGCTGGTGTTGATTTTAGCAGCACACGGATGGTTGGTGCGGGCGGCGATGGGCAGAGCAGTGCAATGCAGGGGGGTGAGGGATTTAATAAGGGACCCATCAATGACTTACAGTTTGTGTTCATTTTCCCACAGCTTAGTTGAAAACAGATCAACCTACTGACAATTCCAAGTTGGATTTCGGGGATCAGAGCCTATTTTGCTGGGTTAACGTGCTGAAAAATGGATATAAAGTTGTGGGGGGTTTGTTTTGTTTTTTTGTTTCAAATGGCCTTTAAACTTCAGGCTCATTTCTACGCTCTGCTTCCCAAGGACAGAAACTTAAAAAAAAAGAAAAAAAGAGGGAAATTCACTCCTCGTCTTCGTTAAAGACATCTTCGTATCTTCTCCCGTGAAAATAATTCATGTTGCTGAGAAAAAAAAGCCTTCTATGAATCACTGATGAGGCTTTGATGCTTAATGTGCTGTCCAGCATATGCGCGAGTTCTCTTGGAATTTAGTATAACAAGAGAATCTGATTTCCTTCCCAACGTCATTAAAGTTTCCCCTTCAAATTTCACTTAACAAGCAAATGAATGTTCTCCTGGCATAATTATAGTTTCTTTTTTTGAGTTTCATTAGAAAAAAGCCAGCCTTACCCACCCTGTGTTTTCACATGACGAGGGGCTCAGCCCGAAGAGCTGCACCGTGAGCCATTTCCAACGTGGGCCTTTTGAGGGCTGATGGGGCTCTCAGTTCTGCCTTCCAGCAGACTTTATTACCCCATTATTTTACACCCCCATTATTGTTAACCCTGGACTTTATTACCCCCATTATTTTCTTGCTGCTTCACGCCCTCCCGCACCGTTGGCTCTGCGGTGGTTCATCCTCACTTGGCGGTTTCTTCCTGCCACAGGCTTGCAGTTCGTGCTCCTTCCAAATAATGGCATAAATCCCTACCATCTGAGCAGGTAGAACGTGAATAATTAGAGCTGAGTGCGAGTAATTTTTGAGTCAAGGCCTCGGTGTGTCATGGGTTGTAAAATTTAATCTGCCAGCAGCTCCTGGCCTCATATCAATTACATACAGTAAAATGAGGGAAAGTGCCCCATATTTCTGTGCAGTTATGGGAAATGCCATCCTTGTGTTTGAACACGGCGTATTATCTCCGTTCTTATCTGTAGTGCTAGGTCACTTACCCAGAAGTGCTGGGAATTGTTCCTTTTATATGCATGTAAGGAGTTATCTTTCTTAAAAGCACCCCGGAGAGCTTCCTCTTGCCTCCGTGCGCCGTTCAGCACTTGTGATTGCAGTTCTTTCTTAGCGATAATGGAGATTGCAGATAGGTAGAAACCTCTCTCCCCTGTGCTGAGAAATTAGGGCTCGTACGCAGCGATTCTGTCTCATTTGCTGCTTAGACGACTGGACTGGATGTCATTGCTGGGGAAGGCATTGCTGGAAAGGACAGCCAGCAAATGACACGAAGATAATTGGCAAGGGCACGGCAGCCCTTCGGCTGACACCGTTTCCTGCCTTGTTGCAGTGTGGTGCAAACAAAATAAAGGAGATACGAACTGGAAATGGAGGCAGATGGTGTGGGTGCACGGATGCAGGTGGCAATGCAGTGCGAGACGGCTGGGAGCCAGCCTTCCCACTATGGAACAGCCATGGGATGTGGGCATCTCCCTTGGAATCCTCCCATTCACCAGGGGGGGAATCGCTCCTTCCTTCAACTCACCCTTAGAGGTAAATCCCATACATGGAACGTTTGCTTTGGAGCAGCTCCAAGTCCATGGCCGCCCCGTGTTGGCTAAGGCTGCAGATCTGGCTGCTGTGTGTCTGCAGAATGGTTAAACAATCTCACCGCTATCCAAAGAATAATAAAATGTACAGTGCTGCTCAAAGTGCCAGAGAGAGAATGAATAATTAGCCATATAATAGAATATATAAACAGAAACTGCTTTAAAATCAAACAAAAATATGCAGCTATTGTTACCGCTCTTCTCTCTTCCAGCTGAATATATCTGGGGATGCTTCAACTCTCTTCTTGAGGTTTGAAAAAATCCTTCTCATTCCTGCTCCATTTGTATGCTACTGTAATGTCTCTGAGAAATTAAAAATAATTGATACGTTTGAGAAAGCACAAGCAAAAGCTACTTCATATTTTAAAAGCTTTGCAAATATCCAGGAAAAAAAAAAGTGCTGTGCATGCAAAATACTGCAGCTAAAATCTGTTCAGAGTGATGCAATGAAGGCCTCTTTTATGGGAAGAGCTGTGCCTGCCTGTAATAAAGCAGGAGATGGAGCCTTCCAGTTGTAGAAGGGGGTTTTGGTGTTTGAGCACTTTTTGCAGGGAGGGAGAACCCTTACTGTTTGGCCACCACCAATTCCATAGAATCATAGAATGCCTGGGTTGCAAGGGACCACAATGCTCATCCAGTTCCAACCCCCTGCTGTGTGCAGGTCACCAACCAGCAGCCCAGGCTGCCCAGAGCCACATCCAGCCTGGCCTTGAATGCCTGCAGGGATGGGGCATCCACAGCCTCCTTGGGCAACCTGTTCCAGTGCCTCACCACCCTCTGGGTGAAAAACTTCCTCCTAATATCCAACCTAAACCTCCCTTGTCTTAGTTTAAAACCATTCCACTAAATATGGACTCAGCGTTGACCTAAGACGCTCTCATTCTGTAATGACAACATGTTAATTACAAGTAATTTGGAAGAAGCCTTGATAGCCATGCGTGCATTGAATGGAACAGATTAAACCTGAGGCAAGGCGTTTCCATGCGATACTGTGGCAGCAGTTTTGCACAGTATTGTTGATGAATATACAACACATCAGTGCCCTCAGCTGCAGAGAGTGCTCTGCAACGGGAGTAATCATGCGGACTGGACCTCCAAAGGAGACTGCTTTATTAGGTAAAAGGGAATGAAGCACAGAAAATAGAATTAAAGATGAACAAATGCCTCCATTATTTGATAAAATTAAATGTACTTCTCCAAGTAAAGAAGGCAAAAGTCAGTCATTATCGGTCTGTAGTACATCACAGCAGATAATAAAGAGAAGTTTATGATCTCTGAAAGCAAATTAGAGGATATTTAAACAACACATCTTCCTATGAAGGAGCGATAATTACACACTCAGGTCAAGGCGCAGAACCGTCTCACCCTGCCCCACGCTGATGGCTCTTGGATAAGCTGAAATCTCTGTGTTTTCACTCGGAAGGATTCACCTGGGACACGGATGCTCTCATTACTGTGTCTCAGCTGGGCTCATACATGTTGATGTGTTGTGTCCCCATGTTGGGGAGGGAGTTCGCCTTCTTCCATGCTGCACGGCTCCCAGTGCCTCTATAGACACAGTGCTGAGCTTCAGGAGCCCAACGAATGCCCACAGAGGGCAGGAGGTGAAGCTGCATGGCCTTGGAGAGCTTTGCACTGGGCACTTTGATCCGCTTTTCCCACTGCTGTCCATATTGATTTCTTTTTCCTTTTTTCAGGCATTTCCAATAAGACATTTCCTTTGGGTCGGGCTTTGGAAAAGGCATTTGGATAGCCTGCTCTGATCCAGCTGGTGGGACTCCAGAGCTGCTGGGGGCGGCTGGGAATGGGCCCCAATCCTCCCCCACTGCAGTCAGTGGGAATTAACCCCCCTGGTGGGAAGCACAGCCAGAGGCTGCAGCCCGTGTTCATGAGTGACAGATGCTGCGTGGCTTCCACAGACAGAATTAGGTTCTAAATCCTTTCGTTATCTTTCGCCATGCTACCCGTGGTCCATCCCATAGTGATTTTAATGACCTTTCTGGGACAAGGACAGCTGCTTGCATGGCAGGGGGACCGTGTGGTGACAGTCACTTTGCAGGAAGCACACAATGATCAGACCCTCTTACTGGGAGCACCAATATCACACTAAAACAAGCGTGTCGGGCTCGGGACCTCTTTGCTATCTCTGCACACAAGAACTCTGAATTATCCAGCATTCAACAAAATGCTTCAGTTTCCCACTGGTTTAACCAAGAACAGAATTTTTGCTGATAGTAACAAAGGATGAGCTGATTCCCCTGCCTTATCCTCTTGTCTAATCCTCTGTGACCCACAGTATGAAAATTGAACTGATTAAAGCACTGCAAACGTTCTGTGGGAATCCTGCCCGCGTTTATCCCTGGGGGAAGACTGGAATGGTCTAAAAGGTCTTTTCCCCTCTCTCATTTCAGTGATGTTTATCGTTCACTTTGCTCACTGCTGTGGGAATAAAAAGGAGAAGGCAGAACACCTGGTGGGCTCCTCAGGTCTATGCTGGTCCCAGGGCCCAAAAGTTAGTGGCTGGAAGGCATTCACTGCAGTCCTGGAGCTCCTTTATTGGAGTTCAATCCAAGAGCAGCCCAGCCATTGTGCTCAGTGCTTTTCAGCACAGCCCAACATTGTGTGCCAGATGGGGCTGACCAGGAGCTGACCCCAGGAGCACAGCCCTCATCATGGTGTAGGTGTTAATGCTGCTGCATGCTTGCAGGGGTGGAGAGCAATCCCCAGCCAAGCAGCGCTTCTGCCTCAGCGTTCCTCCCGGGCATCTCAGGATCTGTCTGCAAACATTAACTTCCAGCACTCTGCTGCTGACAGTTTGCAACTGGAAGCAGGGCTAGAAGACACTCGGAAGCAGATCAGACGGGTGATAACTGTAATTTATGGGATTCTTTGCAATGCTACAGAAAAAATAATTGCTGCAGCTAGCATGAAATAATGAGATACGTTTGTGCCGTGTGTTGTTTCCTCTAACTTTTATGGCAGCTGACACCCAGTGCCTGCACTGGACAGCAAAACATTATTGAAAGAGTCATTCATTACGGAGTGTAAGGGAGAAATGCCGATGGATGCTGAGCTCAGTGTGGAGCGTGGGATGTGATCAAGCTGTGCCACACCGGGGAGGAGAGGAAGACAGAAGCTTCAGAGGAGGATTCCAAGGAACTTGGAATTTGTCACTGTAAGGATAATGGGCCGACAGACACCTGCAGATCATGGGAGAGGGGTGGATGAAGGCTCACAGTCAGAACTGTCCAAAGAAAAACAGCCCTGCAAAGCTGGTGGGTGCTGAGGTCAGGCTGTCCTGCGAGGATCCCAGGCACTACATGCTGTCAGCAGTGCAGAACAGAATTCTTTCTTTAGCTTAAGTTTTTTTACAACAGGGATTTTTCTGCTGGAATCCAGCACGAAACTCCACCAGGCTGGAGAATTCCTGGACAGCTTTGTACTGGATAGCTTTTTTTCTAGGTAGCAGCCATCACAGGTACCATTATCTCCATTTGACAGTCATTCGTTATGATTAATTTTGTAGTTCTTATCAGGGGTTGATTGTTTTAAAGGCCATTCTTCCACACGTGGCTTTTAATGGCTGCCCAATGGAAGGAAGAAGAGCAATGGAGAGCCAGCTGAGCTCTCCTGGGAGCAGTGTAAGCCCATCTCAGGGCTTCCTCAGCCCCCAGCTTTCCAACGTGTCTCCCCAGTTAATTAGTTATGCCCTTCTTCCAGCTAATTAGCTCAAAGGAAAAACAGTCCTTTGTACTCAGCCTTATAAATTACAGACTTTTACTGCCTTACTTTTTGAAACTGATGACACTTTCTGCATTGTCATAGTGGGGTCACATTTACCATTCCTAAAGGTTTGGAGGGAGCCTCATTTAGCAGTGCACCATCATTTAGGCACCATCGTAGGGAGAGGTGTTTCGGTCACCTTGATTTCTTCAAGAAATTCTCAGAGCAACAGAGAGAAAAAAAATGTGAGGATCAGAGAAGATGAACTCTATTAAAGAAAGGCTGAGTAATGAAGAAAGTTACTGAAAAACGAATGTATGAAAGTGGAAAAGCATCTTCAGATGTTCATGAGATAGCATCTGCCCGTGACTGGCTAGCATGCCATAGGGGGACAACAGGTTTCTGCTATCATTTTTAGTGTTGCTCACCCACAGGAAAGGCTCAGACCCATCTGCTGACATCAGAAGTCAGTGATGGATCTGCAGCACAAAAAAGGGAGAGAATGTAAAGAAAGAGTTTAGATAAGATGAAGGTAGGCATTTTCAAGACCAACTTGGGGTCACGAGAAATCCTATAACCATAACTTAGCTCATCTGCTTCACCCGGGTCCCGCAGCACTGGATAACAAATGGCACATCAGCCAGAAGCCACGCAGAGAGCCGGACAGCATTTTGAAAGCTGTGCCCTTGGAATGCTGTCAAAAAAGAGAAAAAGCGATGCATCATGAAGTATTTATCTACCTCTGGGCTCTGTGCTCCATCCTCAGCTGTTAGAAGAGAGCAGCGCTGCCAGACTGCACAGAGCTGGGCTGTGCCATGGAATATCCCCCGAGCAGCAGATCTCACCTTGATGTTATCTGTGGGTGCATAAATCCGTGCAGCTGTGGTCAGTGCTCGGCCACAGCTCTTGGAGAGGTCGGAGCAGAGATGGAGAGGGAGGGAGGATGGAGGGTTGAGAAGCAATCGAGGTCTTAACCCAAGTGGGATGGGCAGGGGGCACGTGGTGCTGTCACAGCAGAGGGATGGGGTCCAGCTGGGGGCACGTGGCTCACACCATGGCCTTGGAGCTCAGCAGGCAGTAAGGTTTCCATAGGACTGACTGTTAGATGATGTGTCTGAATGTTTAATCAAGCAAAACCCTTTTGCTCTCCCATCTTGGGCTGTGAACCACACTGGGCATTGGTCCTTGGCAGGGCCATAATCATAGAATCATAGAATCACCAAGATTGGAAAAGACCTAAAAGCTCATCCAGTCCAACCATTCACCTATTCCCAGTAGCTCCCACTAAACCATGTCCCTCAACACAACATCCAGCCTTTCCTTGAACACCCCCAGGCTCGGTGACTCCACCACCTCCCTGGGCATCCATTCCAGTGCCTGACCACCCTTTCTGAAAAGTAATACTTCCTAACGTCCAGCCTGAATCTCCCCTGCTGTAGCTTGAAATAATGACTACCTGGCAGTGATACCAGTCGTTAGGCTGTAGCCTATCCCTTAATTATTTTGCTGCAGTTTCACCCATGGATGCACCTTTCACCTCCAGCTGTCCCCCAGGGTTCCCCATCTGCTGATGCTTTCAGTGTGCCTTCAGTGGCACACAAGGCAGCTCTGCTCAGCTCCCTTTGTCATTCAGCACCAACACCGGAGAAATTTCACCTTGGGATTTTTGGAAATGAGCCTAAACTCCAAAATCCACACGGTTCCATCGTGCCTAATTACAACCTGTCTGAAACTCTAATGGATCCCAGCAGCCCTGTATTCATAGCAGAGAATTATTGCACTGTACACATGGTACAGTTCATCTGGTTGTCTGGGCTGTTGGACGAAGGGGTTCAATAAGAGGAAAGCAGCCAGGTGTTGGGTTGAGTTTTTCTGGATTATAGATTGAGTTTTTAAGTGTAATGCCATGAGACGGTTACATCGTACAAAGTGTATTTTAAGCCTCTGTTTATTAAAGCTGAATTGCAGTAGAACTTGTGTTCAAAAGTACACCTGACAGCTAAATGAATAGCAAATTATTTCACAGCGATCTGTGCTATTTTCTGTTGTTTCTGTGCAGCCGGCTCCTGCATGTGCTGCAGGTTAAAAGAATTCTCAACCTCCTATTTAATACAATAAAGTTTGTCAGATGTTGTTATTAGTTTTGCTGAATGCCACATCTGAGTGTAATATATGCATAAAAGCCTCATTGACTCCCTGAGCAGCCGAAGTCAGACGGAAACAGGCTGCAGTAGCAAGGAGAAACCGAGCTAGGTGGCTGTTATTTAATCTACTTCAATCAGTGCATAATGATAGGAGTCCAAACTGCCAGCAAATGAGTAAAACAGCATTATTCTCATCCACCAGGGACAACTGTGGACAATTTTCTCTGCAGAGGAGGGTAGGAAAGGCTGGGTGCTCCAGGGCTCTGAGTGCTGCAGAGGGCATTGTCCATGAAATAACGTCTGCACTGCAATGGCATCAAGCAGCTGGAGAACCCCATAAGGTGGGCAAGGAAGGAGGTAGCAGAAGGCAGTCAGCAGGAGCTGCCAGCTGCGTGTGCTCAGCGGGACGAGCCCAACTCAACCCCAATCCTGGACTGTGTGTGCCCTGCTCTCATAGGCAGGCAGTACCCAGTTTGTTTTGGTGAGGTGATGCTTCGTGGAGAAGGGTTTGGGAAGAAGAAAGGGAGAAATCTGTGTGGTGATTCAAGAGCGGGTTGTAGTGTTGTATCTCCTTCAACCAGCAAAGGTATGAGAACAGTGCTGCAGTGGGAGAATATCCACGTTGTAAGCCCCTGTATGGGTACAAGAGCTCGTTGCATTAGGTGCAGGTGGTGAGAAATCACAGCTGTGTGTAGCCTGGAGTTGCTTAAATGAATTTGGTGGTCATTTAGTGATTTGCTTCCCTCTGGGAAGTGGCAGGGCCAACATCCAGTTGGTTTGGGTCTTATTGGAGGGCTGGGTTGGGGCAGGACCGCCCCCATAGAGGAGCAGGTGAGTGGTCTATGTGATGCTCTCCCATGGGTATTTCACCAAATACTTATGTTTCCTTATTGCTGGGTTGGTTTTTTTTCCTCCCATCATATTCCTTAGCCTGGGTTTCTCTGTGTAGTGCCCATTCCAGGGTGCCCCTGTGGTGGAGGTTTGCATGCAGGAGGATGCTCTGCCCTTGTGCTGAGGGTCCTCCACTGGTGCCAACCAGCACTTGTGCTTTATTTGAAGCTGAAGGTGTTGCAAAGTGGCTGAGAAGAGGAGGAGGGAGGCAACAGGGGTTTTTATGTGCTGTGGGTGGAAAGCTGGTTGTAAAGTTTGACCTGATTTATTTAATTTTCTGGGAATGATAATAATTTCTCTTTGAGCTGACAGCCTGCATGTCAAAGCCTCAGCTCAATCTGAAATGGCTGAAAGATGAATTCCAGGGGAAGAATAACCCCAGCTGCATTGGGTCACACTGATGGCTTCTGCTGGGGTGCTGCTCTGCACCTGAATGCACAGCACCACAATTAGGGGGCAGAGTGAGGATCTGCATTTCACAGGGTTAAGGATCGTTTGCATTGCTGTCCATTAAGAAGCCAAAAGGAGAAAAGATATTCTGGTGTTGTGGGGTCTTTTGGTGTGGAATTTTTGTGGGTTTTCTTTTGTTTTAGGGTTTCAAACTGGAATTACCAGATTGTTGTAGAAGGGTTTTGATAATGGTGTAACCATGGAGGAGGGGATGGGCTGAGCTGGAGGAATTTAGGGATCTAACAGCGTTGCTTAGAAAATCACCTGCATGAGTGTTTGTTGTTTTTTTTTTTTTAATTTATTACATTAATTTCTGTTAATTAATTAAAGTCTGGATGTAATTTCCCATACAGTAGGACCTTTGAAAATCACATATGTTGATTCAGTTGATATTCCCTCTCCTTCGTGCCCCGGTGCAATTCATTACAAGATGATGCGTTAATTGCAGCTGAATATCTGAAAAAGCCACCCAGACATCGTGGAGATGGTCAAACAGGTTTTAAGAGCTGGTGTCTGCTTTAGAGAGCTGAGTCTGATGACCATCTTTTATTGCAGAGCAAATTTTGGGAGCTGTGGTTGGATCGCGAAGGTTTTGGGGTGTGGGTTTGTGGGGATGGGAGCCAGCAGTGGAGGCAGGGCAGGGTGCTGCAGTGCTTCCTGCAGCCATAGGTTGCAGACAGGTTTTGTTTCTCTGGGATGTGCAGCTCTCCCGTGTTCCTGGTGTGCCTTTCTTTGCTTAAAAGCATTGCAGAATCCATATTCCGCTCTCCTGATGGAAGTGTAAATCAGGAAGCCAGCCTGCTCCACCCCATCAAAAAGCCCCATACACTTCTCTACAGCTGCCTATTATGCTGTGCAAATGGATAAATAAGGAATGGAGATGTGTCATTTATTCCCAGAGCTCGGGAGGCGGGGAGGAATGCCATAAATCCGGGGGCACCTCGAACTTCAGCCCTGTCACTAAGCAACCCACAGCTTGGTGCTGCTGGAGGAGCTGAGATGAATCCCATTGCAGTGCCAGCCCAGCCTCTGCCTGCACGCAGAGAGACCCTTGGTGCTTTCAGAGCCCCTGTCCGTGTGGGCACAGGTTTCCATCTCCTCTCCCTTTTGCATCCCACCTTCCCCAGGCTTGCATCCATTCATTTCTTGGTCTCGCTGCTGGCAGCTCTGTGGATAGGCTTCCTGGCTATGCTGATAGAGTTTTCAGGGAAGAAAAATGTAATGCATGTGTGTGATAGCCATTCCAAAAGTAGCAGCAAATAACAGAGAAGGAGCGTTGAACTCTGCCTGCGTGCACCTACGTGTTGTGTATATGGGAAGGGAGGCTTTGCACGTGCAGCAGGAATAGCAATGAACTCTGAGTCTCATCGCTATTAAAACAGAATTGGGGAACGTTTCTGATTTCAGGATCATGTACTCTGCATTGCTAAAGGCTCCAGTGTTCCTCTCTGCCTATGCATAACACAACGGGTGGCTCCAAGCCATATATGTGCCATAGCATAAAGGTCTGCTGTGCTCCATAGCAGAGCCCGTTGGGAAGGGATGGGCACAGAGGGGCATTGCTCAAAGGAAATGATGCAAACAAGCAAAGAGTCCCTCTGGTTAGCGAAGTTATTCCAGCAAGTGGCTATATAAATGTCTTTATATTGTTATTTCCGATATTAGTTTGTTGTTCCTCCATGAAAGCTGATTTATTTGAAATGTTATTACTTGAAACACCCTAATCTTTTTGTAATAATTCATATACTGGAGATTACGGTTTTGGAAGGCAGCCCAGCTCTGGCTGGAATCCTATTTATGGATTAAAGGATTTGAACAGTATTGCAAGCTAGATCTCCGAATAGCAGGATAATGTAAACCTGGTTCCATATAAAATGCTTTACCTCTGCAATAGTAACCCCATTAAAGGCAGATTGTTGGAGGACGTTGGACAAGAGGACTTCCATTACAGCAAAGCAGGATATCTTGCACCCTGAAGAGCACGGATTTTCAGAGCAGAGTCCTCCCTTTGCTCAGATGTCCTGAGCCTGTATTTTGTGTCCCTCCTTTCTTCTGGAACCATCGTGCCAACCAATTACAGGGGCTTTGTGGTGGGGTTGAGCAGACGTCCTGATGAAAGCACCGTTGTTTCTGGTGGGACTCGAGACTCCATAAAAGCAAATAAAGATGCTGAAATCAAATAAAGTACCCTGCAAAAACACTGGGGAATGTAAATTCCATATGAGTGGCAGCATGAAGGCTACCACCAAATTCGTTGTGTTATTGGAGGGAAAATCCTACCCCAGGAAGCGGGAGGCTTGTGGGATTGTCATTAGTGTAGTAGTGGATGGGGAACCCAGAGCAGCCTGGAGTGCTGTTGTGTTAACGAGTGCTGCGCAAAATCCAAATTAGAGGATGGCCAATGGCGTAATTTAATTACAAGTATGCTTATAATCTGTGAGAAGATAAGTGCAGAAATAGTCTAGAAAATAATGACAGTATGAGCTAAAATTAATGGTTTTGGGACATAGGCGGGCTAATTGCTTTCAAGGCTTTTTCGCACGTGTCAGTCAGTGAATTTTGAGATGGGATTTGGAAGAAGTCGTTGAAGGCTTTATGGGTGTTTATGGGCTGCTTTTAGTAGATCAGTGTGTGATAAGAGTGTGGCATCCTGAGCAGGGAAAGGGCTGAGAGAGAGCTGGGACAGGAGAGGTGACCATGGAGGGCTCTGAACGCTGGCCTGAGTGTGACTGGGAGGGATGAGCCAGCAGAGAGATGCATGGAAAAGGGTGAGGCAAGCAAAAGCTACTAGCTTTGCAAGAAAAGCTGAGAGTCATGTGGTGGTTGCAATAATTAGGCTACAAAGAGATGGAAACCTGGAGGAGGTTAGCTGCGTGCCCCGGGGAAGACTGAATGTTAGAGATGGTATGCAAAAATTCTGCAAGATTTATTGGGGCTGGGCTGTAACACCCCAGAGAAGGTTCTGGGTTTAGCTGATGCCCAGATTTTTGGTGTTACATGCTGCCCAGAGAAGCTGGGAAAGGCATTTGGGGAAAAGCACTTAGGAGAACATTAAGATTCTTTTTAATATGTGTGTATGCAGTGCTAATATTGAGGAGGAGGTGGGGAGGGAGCCTGCAGGCTGACCGCTGCACAGGGCTGGGGGGCTGCAGAGGAAAAATCCATTAGGGAGCATCTGTACCAGCAAATCCCACTTCTGTATGGTGCAGATGTAATCCGTAACCGTGGTGTGTCAGGCTGTAATAATCAGATCTGTATGGGGTTGGAGATGTGTGAGTGGGTATCACTCAAACCTGAGTGGCTGGATGGAAAGGCAGCAGATTGGTTGGGCAGTGGGAGGGGGCTGTGCCCCCCCCCCAGCCTGACTATAGCACAGCCTGGGCAAAATCACTGCTCTGCATCTTGGCTTCCTCTTCCATGGAATGAGGTAATATCATCTGCATCCCAGAGGATTTGAGCATTGCTTGTTATTTCCATAGGGATTGGAAGGTTAATAGCTTTACACAAGCCTAATTAATTGCCATTATTTGGTTTAATATTCTCTCCGAGTGCTTTGTCCCTACAAATCTTGCTCTGCCATCCTCTGTGTAAAGATTGTGAAGCAGTGTGGTTCAGTCTGTGGGAAATAGATCTTTACTCACAGGCAGGGGCTGCGTGCTGAGGTTCGGGTATGTCTGCGTGTACAGCTCAGGGTTATTGCTAAGGGTGCTGTGATGCAAGCCATGGTGGAGCAGCTCTCCCATGGGCACCAACTCAAATGGGATAACAAAATAAATGAGGAAAATAAATGCTTCTTGTGTGCCTGGTACTGACTCTGTTTGTGTTGCTGGTTGAGGTCCCCACTGTGAAGATGGAGAGGCTGGTGACTCCGGAGTAAAATCTCATTGCTTTTAAAGAGTTTGTTTTCAGAGAAACCAAATGCTTTTACAAGGAAGCCTTTCTGCTCATGCTTCAGAAATAACGTTTGGATCTTTTGTTGTGGCTGCCTTCTGGCTGACAGCCCTAATGTTTAATGGGGTCTGAAACTGAGCTTTGGACACTTGCACAGCATCAAGCACTTTTGTACGTAAGCAGAACCAGCGTGATGCCTGCTGCAAATTGCTTTAGTTTGGGCTGTGGGTGGAAAAGCTTTGCACGCCCATTTGCTGAGTTCTGCTCTCCCAGCACCTCCTACCTGGGCTTTGTGCTGGGCTGATGCTGGAATAAGGCCATGTTAGAGGATGCATTCAAACCGTGCCTTCAAGCTTCCCCCAAAGCCTCTGTTCTTTGCTGGCTTTGTGTTCTTGCCCTTCTCTCCTCCGCTGTGCTGGGCTCTGTGCCACAGGCTCTCAGGTTGCCCTGGTGCCCATCAGACCTGCTCACCTCATTGCTGCCTCCCTGGTGGTGCTGCAGCTGCTCCAACACTGACAAACAGAATACGTGGAGCCCAAACATAATTAAGTGATAACTTTCAAACCCTACCTGGCTCAATAATTTTAAAGCAAAATGATTAAGAGCTGGGCTACGGAAGCTTCGGAAAGAAGGCATAAATGTTTAATATTTATTAAAATATTCATATGTTACGTGTTTTTAATCTCGAACAAATATTTTTGGGTAATCAGCCACGTTTTTGTTATGCTAAAAGTTCGCATTGTAAATTCAACCACGATTGATTTAAAAATAAAAAAAGAAAAAATGTGCAATCTATTAATTATGTAGGAGCACATATGCCACTCAGGACCTGGAAGAGATACAGATATATGTTTTCCCATAATGAGAAGTTATCAAGGTAATTTGCTTATTGAAACTAAATGAAGGCTTTGATTCGTGTAATTACAGCAAGATCTCTACCTTCATCTCTATGTAAATATAACTTTCAGGTTTCTTCTGCAGTTCTTCCTTGCACATAAATAAGACGTGGGAAGGAAGGAGCTATCCATCCCACGAGCTGTTTCCATTCCAACCATTGGTTTTCTGCAGCATTCATCACAGAGTAACTAATTTACCAACCTTGCTTGCAGGGGGTTTTGAGGCCATTTGTAGCGCTTCTCGGACTCGTGCGTTCTCTGAATGAATCACAGCAGCACAAACAACTTCAAAGCAAATGGCACTGGGTGCACATTTCTCTTAATGAGCTGAACGCGGGCAGCAGCGCTCCGACCCTGCCTGCCGTGTTAGCGCCGCTTCTGTGCTGTCACTGAAGCTTAAGGATCCCTTAAGTCTCTTTATTCCCTTCGCAAGGCAAATAAAAGGCTGTTACTGCAAATTAGAGTGGAAGTCGGAGATGCCGGAGACGCCAAAACAAAGAAGAAAGCGCGAGGAGTGTTTGGCTTTTTGTTGCTATTCTCGGTGGAGGGATTGTTGTTGGTTTTTCAGAAGTTCCTCCTGGAGGCAGCGAAGGGTTGCATCACTTTAGCAAGATTGAGCTGTTTAAAATTTCAGGGTTGTCTGCCAAAAAAATAATAATAGGAAGTTGTATAGAGAGGAATGTGCTGACAGCAGTAATGTTTGGGCAATAATTCATGTGTTGTAGCTGGTGCTCTGGAAGGCTGCCCGGCCGCCTAATGCAGATTGGGGATGCTCGCGTGCTGATGGCTGTGCCACTGATTGGCATTTCTGCTCCATCATGAAATCAGTTTGCAAATGAAATGGAGATGGGTTTGGGGAGGCAAGGGGTGGGCAGAGGCCTCGGGCAGCAGCACCAGCAGTGCTTCCAGGTGTGGTGCAGCCCTGACCCACAGCACCCTGCAGCGCAAGAATCCCTCACTTCTCCCAACCCAGAAACGGGGCTGTCGTTAACAGTGTCTGAATGTCTCTGAGCTCTCTCGAGGGAATGGAGCACAGGGTGATCGGTTGGTGATATATTGACAATTTTCTCATGGATTCCTCCTTTAGGATGGGTTGAAGCTTCAAATAAACGGTGCTATTTTGGCTCTGTGAGCGCTTCAAAGTCGCCGTGAGCACTTTGGAGTTGCTGTCAGCGCATGCAAAGCTCGCTGTAATGCACCACCAGCAACTTTATTGCACATGAGAAAGAAATTTCACTTAGCTCGTCAGTTATCCAGGAAAAACCATCTCTTCCTTCTTCAGGTCAGAGCTGTGGAAGGAGGCAGCGTTGTCCCTGGTGCCCAGGCTGTGCTGCTGGTAGCGCCGTGTGCTTGGAGCATCCTCATTAGTAATTAAAACTAGGCAACACCTGAGGAATAACCAAGTTGTGTTTGGTAACAGGGTGCCTTGCTCTGCCTTGCTCCTTGTTGGTGTTACCGCTGTTTAACCTCTGCAACTGCTGGGAGAGGGACATCAAGGTGGGCACAAGCCATTGAGTTTAATGGGTTTAGAGGTAAGCCTGTGCAGAAGCACTGGTTGGTGTTGTCCCTTGTGACTGGTGGAGGTGTGGCTGAGGTCTGGTGCTCCTCTGACTGTCTGATTACTCCACAAGCTTCTGCTCTGAGATTGGAATAACTTTATTGTCATGTATTGAGTTCCAGGAATTACCTGCACAAAGCGTAAGGCTTTTAAAACCTGACTGAGAACTCAGTTTAACCCCTAGAAATAACATAAAGAAAGTTTAAAAAATAAAAATAAAAAAAAATATAAAAAAAAAAAATAAAAAAAATCACAGTAAAACTGCAGAAAAGGATTAAAAGGGGAAAAAAGCCAACGGGAACAGATTCTGACTCTGAGTGATGAGGTGGTTGAGTGCTGCTGCTGTTGATGGAACCAGGGTCTGCATCCAGGTCTGTACACAACCACTTCTCCTTTTAAACCCACAGCCATTCTCTGGTATTTTTGGCAGAATTTAAGAGTGAATTAATAAACTCATGGCCCTGATGGGTGCTGAATGGGCATCACCAGGCTGAGCCCCCACCACGGGGAACCTGGAGTGCCCACCAAAGTCTGTGCCCCACTTTTGTCCAGGGCAACCTGAGTGCATTCCTGTGTCAGACCATGTTAAAAGGGTTATAAATTCCTCTGGCGTGAGTCTGTGTTTTAGGATTGATGAATGTGGTCAGCAAGCTATTTGAATAACTATGTATATTATTAAAACCCTGCTAGGAACAGGATGGGATGCAGAGAAACTAATGCAAGGCAGTTTCTCCTTCACTTCTGAGATGTACATTTTAATGTGGTGTAATAACATCAGTTTTTAATTGTTTATTTGGGTTGATTGGCTGCTTTTGTTTGTCCTTGCTTGTCTATGTAACTTGGGATTTGTATGGCTTGTGTGAGAAGTAGACATACATGCACAGACACTTGTTGAGAATAGCCAAAGGCGTGTGGAAGCTGCCCGGTCCTAGGACCACAAGGTTAAAATGGGAAAAATATCTATTTATATAATCCAGAGGCTTTCACATTATTAATATCTACAGTTTCAGTTCAAAGGTCTTTAAAATGTGACATGTGAAGAGAGAGAGCCCCGTTGCACGGGTTAAGAGCTGCTGCTGGGAGGACGCCTTCCAAATGCGGCTCCTTCAAGATGATGGGCACTTCTATCAAAGCTTTGGGTGCTTATCTGCAGAACTCCCGCAGATCAGGAGCTGAGAATTATCGGTGTAATGAGATTAGGCATACATCTATGCTACGTGGTCTGAAGTTGTTTCAAATCCTGAAGATGAGATAGGGTCAGGCAGGAAGGGCCACTGGCAGCAGATGGGTGAGTGACTCGTGTTCCGATTAGCGCTGTCACGTCCCTGCTGGGTGCGCTTCTGATTTCCTCTCTCCCTAGGAATTGGCTGGGATGCTTGCTTTCCAAATTGGCAAGGAAAAAAAAAAAAAAAAAAAAGAAATAATAATAATCCCAGGACTGCTTTTTTATTGCTGAGCTTTTCTATGACATCAGCTCCCAGGTGCTGCGGTTCCTGCTCGCGTCCATCGCTGCTGTGGATCTGAGCTACAGGATGTGGGCATTGCTCCCTGCCTGGCCATCGCCTGAACTCAGAGCATCCACAAAGAAAAATGGGGAAGGCCTGAAACATAACAGCCTCTGGGATATTTTGGTGACTGCTCACAATGTACAATTGCATAGAGATGGGTTGGGGAACGGATAGATGGCTACAAAGCGAAAGAAGTGATACCTCAAACTAGTTATAAATTATTGGCGACTTCCAGATCTTTACTGCCTTCCATCTGAGGATCTCAAGCTGGTGTACTGGCGTTTATTAATTAGAGTTTTACAGGAGAGCAAGCTGAGGGTGAGAATGGAAGAGGGTGAGAATGGACGCTTTTGGTCCATCCAAAGTCAGACACAATGAAGGAGGCAGTGATGGAATTGGGCACACGGGTTCTTGTCTCTCTGCTCAGGACATGTGGCAATCCCCACAGTTACACATCGACTCCTGAAACCCTCTGTGGCAAAAGGGAGCAGCGTTCTGCCAGGTGCCAAACCCCGGTGTTGAAATGCAACAGAATGAAAGTGAAATATTAGCTTCTCTTCTCACAGCCAGCACCGCTGCCTTTGAAGAAAGTGAGCTGTATGAAAAATGGATGAAAAGGTTCCTCTGGAAATTGCAGCCGTTTGCCAACAGCAGAGAATGAAATTTGGGAACAGATCGACAATAGCGTTCAGATACTTAAAGGGATTTACTAATTTGCTGTGTAAACCTAACAAAGCTTTTGTTGCCACTTAATGAAGGCAAAACTGATTAGTCTTTACTATTGCAGCCCTTTGTCTTTTGCTTCAGGATGAGCCTGAGCACCAGAGCTGTGCCCGTTTCCCCATTTAACCCAATGGTAGCTGTGTGCTCCAGCAGCAGATGGGAGCTCCTGGGTCCCTGGTGCCCAACCTGGGGGTGTTGGTGCTGTGGGTGCCCCCATGTAGGACATGGAGGGTCCTACAGTGCTTGCAAGGTTACGTGAGCAGATGCTGCTTGGCTCAGGAATCTGCTGTGTCGAATGCTCTCATGCATTCAAGCATTAGCATGTGCTTATTTCAGTGGCTGTGTGATGGTCTGGGAGCCCAGGCTGCAGAATGCTTTGGTTTGGTTTTGTTTTCCATACTCTGCTGTAAATCGTGAGACGGGCTTCATTTCTGCAGATTTGTTTCACTGCAGCGTAGAGAAATGGGACAGAAGACCAAGAGCAGCTGGGTGGGAAAATAGGTTGCTTTTCTTACTAAAACCCCCCAACCATGCAGCCATCACCCCTGGCACGTTGTGGCCCCAGCACCTCACCCTGTGAGACAAATGGAGCTCACAGGAGTGGAGCCTCATTGCTGCTGTGAGCTTCAACCAGGGCTCAGGAAAATGATCCGTGCCCTTCAGAGAGGGGTGCACGAGGGTCACCCACCTGGCGAGGTTTACAAGGGGATTCAGTTATCTTTCCTCCTCTGACCTTAACATCTGAAGCAACGGAAAATGCCTCTGTTTAACATCTGGGAATAGAACCACATCGGCCTTCCTCCTGCAGGGTCCTCGCTCTGCCCTTTTATTGTCTGAGATCTTGTTCAAACCCTGCCTGCCTGACATGCAATCAGCTTCTGCTTTGCTGGCGTCGGCAGGAGGAGAGCCAGGCAGAACTCTGCTCTCACAGCACTGTGCTGCTGGTGCCCAGGCACCGCTCTGATTACATCTCTCGTGGAGGCAATGTGTCATGGTTCATCTCAATGGGGCTCTGCTGCACCCACACCCCCATTTCACGCCTCTCACTGAGGCAGTAGGAAGCCTTTAGCTTAATTTTCTCGACCAAGAGCAAGCGAGGAGATGTAAAGCTGCTGTGGCATGCCTACACACTCAGACAGCTCTGGGTGATGGTGGATGGGGTTGGAGCAGTGCACCCAACCACTGCCTGCTTCCCCGAGCTTACCGTGCTTCCTAGCTGCTTTCCATTTCCTATGTTAGCATACAGAAGGAAAGAGATCGTGCTTAAATGAGTTTGTTTAGCTTTAATAACGTTTATGAATGTGTCTGAAAATCGCACCGCCGCGGCTCAGTGCTGTACTTCAGGCTCTGATTTAAATGCCTTCATGTGGTTGGGGTTCAGAGCAGATCGTTAGCTGTGTGTGCACGTTTCTTACACCATTCCCATCCTGGGGAATCCACACAGCCTGAGCATCGTGCTGGAGCAGCAGTGGGCTCTGCAGCATGCGGGCTGTGCATGGGGTGAGGGGTTTGCTCAATCCTGCTGCAGGCATTTGTACCTAAGAAATGTAATCAATGAGTTGATTTCAATGCTGTAGGCATTCCCGATAGGATTCCCCTGTTAGTCAATTAGTAGGAGTGAATTTCATATTACTTAACATCTAAATGCCCACATCTTCTCCTATATTTGCTGGGATTATTGCTTAAAGGTGGCTTAGCTGTTAAGCCACTGCTGTGAAAGCTCCATTAAGTTCTTTGCTTGTCGTACACGTGAGCTGGAAAGGTTTCAGTACCACAAGTAGAATAAAGAAACCTGACACCCATTCTTCAGGCAATTAGACTTTGTAAAGTAAACTATCTGTATTTCATTAAGGACACGGATCCTTCAGCTCTGGGAATACCATCTATGAATATTTCCTTGTAATGGAAAAGTGAGCATGTTGACAGGATGAATTATTAGGCATATTTACAAACAGCTGTTAAAAAGCCTATGTGCTGGTCCCAGCTGTATTTTTTCCCTTTTTTTTCAATGCAGGTTTATTGCAGTTGCACTCTGAAAAGTGCCTGATTGGTTTTTAGCAGGGGAGGTGAGTGTGATTAATTTATTTGTACTGCATGAGGCTGCAGCCACAACTGCTGGAGCAGTCGGTCTGTCTGCAACTCATTCGTGGCTGGGATTAACCCAAGGGCAGACAACGAGTGCACGGGCTGTGTGTTGTTTAATTACATCCATTGTGTGCCTCTGATGCTGAAATCAATAAACGAGCCTTTCACCAATTATGCCAGCTTGTTCCACAACCGTTCACATGGGTCTGAAAGGAGATCTGAGGTCAGAGAATATCCCAAGTTGGAAGGGACCTGGAAGGATCAGTGAGTCCAACTCGGGAGTCGTCGGTTCAAGACACTGGGGAAAGGGTTTGATGCTGCTGATGCTGTGGTGTGCTTTGCTGGCTGGTGCTGCCAGTTGCAGGGACAGATAAGGAAGGATTAAGGCCAAGATAGTGCCACTTGAGGTTTTGTGAACGCTGCTTCTGAATTGTCAGCTTGGGATTTATAGCATATCTGAATGCTGTGGCATTAGATCACAAGTGCAGAATATGTGATGAGATTATTGCCAAGGTGCTCAGATCTCTCTCCCGCTGTCACTTCCCATCTCGGTTGCTGCAGTGCCCTTGGAGCCCCTGGGACTGCGCCCAGAGCTCAGTGGGACCGTGTCTGTGTGACCCCACAGCACCGAGAGCCTGACCCAATGCTGTGTGCTCTGCACTTACATCTCACCCCGCGTCCCCGCCAGCCTCTAGCAGGAATTCTTTTTATTCCCCCCGCCCCCCCCCCCCCCCTTTGACCAGACGCCATGCGGAGGTTCCTTGCGTTGTTTCCGTCTGACTGCAGCAGCATCTGCTGCCAGCACGACTGTGATGAGAGCTGGGAGCGAAGCGGGCGCTGCCTGCAGGTGGCACCAGGCGTTGGGTGTCCAGCACACCTCTGCGGCCAGGGCTGGGCAATGGCAGCATCTGTGCTTATGCACCAGGGCACACTTTGTGCTGGGGACCCATGGCTGTGCTGGTGGCACGTTGCTCCTGGGGCATGAAGGTCTGAGCCTCTCCTGGCATTTTCTCCTCCTGTCTGCTTCCAAGGAAGAGGTGATGGAGCTGGAAAGTGCTGAGAGCCACGCAGAACAGGTTCTGTGCTTTAATGGTTCCGTGCTGAGGTCTGTTGTCACACTGTCTGATTTCTGGTCTCCAGCTTCCACCCCCTGGCTTTGGCAGTTACCCATTTGCTTTTTGGGGAGAGAATGGTTCCTGGTTAGCAGTGAATGATATCATGAGGCAATGTGTGCTTTCTGTGTACTTCTATCCTGAGCTTTTACCCATTTGTTTAAGCCAGCTCTGTTTTCATTGTCACGATTCCCTCTGACAATTTTGGGTCTCTTTAAGATAAGCTCAAAAAACCAACAAAACAAAAAAAAAGTTTTGAGAAGAATATTATTAAAGAAATTATTAAAGAAATGAAAGTGAATGCTTCTAAAGAGGTTGGGTTTGTCATAGCATCCATATGTAGAATCACAGAGCAGCTTAGGTTGGAAGGGATCTTAAAGGTGATCAGGTTCCAGCCTCCCTACTCTGGGCAGGGTTGTCAACCACTAGGTGCATATATATATATATATATATATAAAAAACACACAAAGCACATCTGGTTTCAAAGGATGTCTGACAGAAGGACGCATTCTCTCCTGGGTTCTTAGGCTGATGAGAGCTATTTGTAAGGAAAATTGACTTGAAAAATGGTTGAGAGCAAGTGGCTCCTTCTACTTCTGTGCCAAGTGATGGATTTGGTTCATAGATTCATCGGATCTCTGCTTCCAATAACATGATTTTGCTTATCTGTTTTGTATATGATCAATGTGATAAATATGACAGGAGCACAGAAGTGCCAACCAGATTATCTCTGGCTGCACGGAGTGGTGGGGATGTGCTCCAGCCTCACCATGTGCCTCGTGAAGCAGAAAAGCAATTCAGTCAGACTGAGGGCTACAGATGAGGCTGTGTGTTCTCTGCAGTAAATGCAAATGATTTGAATTCATTTCACTGGTAAGAAGGGAAAAGGGGGGGAAAAAAAAATAAAAATTAAAGCTAAAGATGTTGCAGATCAAGGAATTCAACTTTAAACAGAGGGAAAATTAAGATAAAAGAAAACACGGCAGTGAAGAGCGGGGGAAAATAGATTTCACTAAAATAATCTGGTAATGAATAGACCATGATCTGTTTCTGAAGTACTTCTGTGTGTGTTTTCCCTTCTTTTTTTTCTTCTTTTTTTTCTTTTCAGCATGTACAATGGCATTATGGCCTAACTGCAATCAGTCTGCTGCGAACAGCTTGTATGTATTTGGATGCTCAGTGGCCCATGAGAGCAAATCGTCCTCCCTTATCGTCAAAGACTTTCTTCCCCAGTCCCTTTATTAGGTAACAAACGGTTCCTATTTGTTTTGCTCTCCAGGGTTGAGCACGCTCAGTTTTTCCAGCTCTGTATTTTTGTTCAGATTTGTTAACGAATTGCATCTCTGCACTGTTTGCAAGGGGCAGAGGTGCAGCCTTTTCTCTTTTCCACTAAGAAATACTGTTTGCTGTCTGTTTTCCACTAAGAAATACCATAGAAATACCCTGTAATGAAATACAGCCTGGGGCCTATCAATACAACGCACAGCCCCAATTGGGATCCTTCTATGAAGCACTCACTGCACGATGTCAGGGTAATTTTCCTGCAGTCTCTTTAGCAGAAAGTAAATTCTCTCTTGTTCATGGCAAACGCCATAAATACTCCATGAGCGCCCAGCATCTCGCACACCTGGGTCCAAGGCCACAAAAGAGAAAGGGTAAAAATCTGCTGGAAGTGAGATGTTTGGTTACAGAGCGGAGCTGGAGCTGCTTTTGTGCTCAGCGCTGGGTTGGGTGCTCAGTGGGTGACCCCACAGCACAGAGAAATGGCATTGCCCCCTCGTGCCTGTGTGGTTTTCCCTTTCTGCTCGCTCTCTCTGGGTTAAATCTGCCCGAGCAACATCAGAAATCACAGAACAGAATAAAACTGCCTTGGTAATGAGAAGCAGCCTTTCCCTTTGTCTGGGCTGGGTATGTTTAACTGCTCCCATTCCGCTGCCAGCGCGCGTTTGCCAAGGAAAACTTTCTCATTTAAACCTTCCACTTATCCAAATAAAGAGAGAGGATCTGGAAGGGGGTCTTGGCACAGCCGTGAGAGATTGGAGCTGGGAGAAGTAATGCACTCAGCCTCTTCTTCCTGATCCAGACCCTTCCCATCTCAGTGAGGTAGCGAGCTGCCCTGCTTGCACGGATGCAGAGTGCAGGTTCAGGGGTTGCAGAGGACATGGGGATGATCCTGGTGATGGTCACAGGGTGGGTGTATGGCAGGGTGTCTTCCCAGGGCTTGGCCATGAAAAATGCATGGAAGGGAGCACGGACCATGAAGGGAGAAATTATTCACGTTGGGCCTGAAGTTGACTTCTAAGAGGCCTTTTCTTTTTTTTCTTTCCCCAATTTCATCTCTTTTCTGTGATCTTTTGAGAGAAAAAGATCGGTCCGTGGACAGGTCTCCAAAGAGATGGTTATTTTTTTCAGCATTGCTGTTGCTTTAATCCGTGGTGTCTTCAGATGGGGAATATCTAATTGGTGCAGTGTTGGAATGAAATGTTTAAATGGACTGAGCAGCAGCCCCTGCCCTCTGCAGCAGCATCAATCCCCTGGTATTTCTGGGCCCCTTGTTGGGCACTGAGGCACAGAAGGGAGTCAGAGCAGGTCCTTCTCTATCCATCCATCCCTGGATACACTTACAGATGTGACCCAATGCATCGATTGAACCCCGGCCCTCTTCAATAACTGTGCATACACAAAAGAAGCCCCTCTCTGTGATGCCCTGGGGGAGGCTGTGATGCATTGGGGATGGGGTTGAGGATGGGGAGCAGAGCTGTAGCGTGAGGCCAAGCATCACTCTGAGTGCACAAAGCTGTGGGCTCTGTGGGGAGGAAAGGAGGTTTTGGAGAAGCTGATGAGGTGGGAGGTATCCTGCAAAACATCAAGGGGAATTAAAGGCTGGTGCAGTTGGAGTCCTTTTTCCTCTATTTCCCTGTCTTTTTTCCCCCTTTGGGAGTCTGTGTTTTTAGTGAACGCGTCAAGACTGGTAACAAAAACATTTCAGGTGAGGCTGTACCTGCTCTGCTTTTCTCTGACTTTGCCTGAATGCTGTGAGGAGAGGGGAGTTTCTTTCAAAATTCTGTCTGCTGTTGACTATGAGCAACTCCCTCCCTCCCTTTCCTGAAAAATAGACCTCCTAAAAAAGTACTGAAAAGAGCGTGAAACGATAAGCAGACGTCGGGCTCTGCGTTCCTCCATCACTTACAAAATGCTTTGCAGAACTCACAGCAGAAGATTAACAATCACGGAGCCACAAATCAAAGGGCTTCCAGCTCCATCCCCCCTCCCACCCATTACACAGTGAAGAAATCTCAATCTGCTCAGACAGGAGGGAAAAAAATCAGATGAAATTAGGGTTTCAAATAATTTAGTTTTCTGTTGTTAGTAATAAACACTGCCTACAGGAAAAATTAAAAAGAACGTTGTAGAGTAAAAGGCAGAGCTACAGCATGTTTGACAATATGCTTCATATTTTATGTTCATTAGGACAGGAAGCCTGAAATACTCATTTCTTTATGATGAAGTAACTAAAGATTTCCAATGAACAAGCTACAGCGAGTGCACAGGACAGATTTATTGCTGAAGCAGCTCGTTAATCACTGTGCCCACCTTCCACATGCATAACCCAGCACTGGGGAATGGGGAACCCTGCAAGCTTCAGCAGGACACTGGGATGGGGCTCTTTAGACTGGAGATTTTGGAGAGCATCCAACCCAACAACCTGGACCAACAGCCCAGTCCAGCAACTCGGCGCCTACTGTCCAACCCAACAACCTAGACCTACAATGCAGACCTACAACCCAACCCAACAGCCCAGCCCTACAGTGCAGACCTACAATCCAACCCAA
>NW_024962290.1:2459069-2575602 GCF_019238085.1 Lagopus leucura
CCAACAGCCCAGCCCTACAATGCAGACCTACAACCCAACCCAACAACTCAGCCCTACAACCCAGCTCCACAACTCAACTCTACAACCCAACCCAAGAACCCAGCCCTACAGCCCAACCCAACCCATTCCCATACAACTTAGGACACCCATCACTGAAATTGGCCATTTGTTTCACAGTGCTATTTTGGAGGATTTCTGCTAATCTCACAGCCATGGGTGCTCAGGATGAGGAAAACCCCCTGCACTGGGGATGCTGAGCAGCCACAGGGAACAACGCTGTGCGTGTAGGGGGCTCAGCACTGTGCAGTCTTTTCCCTGCAGCCTCTGCTGTTAGCAGAACAAACATAGGCTGGAAATCTTCAATGGCTGCCCCGAGCACAGCGGGCTTGTTTGCAACTGTTATTAGTAAATAATTAATAATGTAGACAAACCAATGACAGCAAAATCAACTCTGTCTTGCTGTGCCTGCTGTAGCCAATGGATGCGAGCGAGCTGAGCACAGATCAGAATTTTTCTGCTTCCCAAGGAACGTCACAGAGAGCTGGCAGCCTTTTAACTGCCCTTTCTTGGGAGGAGTTTGGTGCATTTTGGGGTGCAGGGGCTGCTGGCAGCACGTTGGGTGGGAGCTGCTCCACATGGGATGCAGACCTCAGAGTGGTCATCCCACAGAGCTGCCTCCTGGCGATGGGCAGCACGAGCACTTCTGTGCTGGTCTGTTTTTCAAGGAGCAAAGCCGTGTTTTTGCAGGGTTATTTTGTGCTCTCCACTCTATGACCAGCTTAATTTTATTATTTCTTTTTCAGCTGAAGCAATTCTTGGCTGTGGGAAGCCAACTAAAAATGGCACATTGTCTGCACCTTGAGTTTCTGACACAACCTCAGCACAGACGTTGTCAGCGATTGTGTTTTTGACAGTAACAAGACACTCTGTAACTCAGATGCTGGGACTTTCTGTTCTGCTGCCTCTGGACTTAATGAAAACAGGGTTTGTTTGAGAAAGAGAAAACCTTTCGGAGTTAATTTCATCTCAGTTCAAACCAGGGGATTGGGAGGCAAGAACTGCAATAACTGCAGCTCACGTTTATGAGGAAATCTGAGGAAGGGTGAGGAGAGGATTTCCTTTTCCTAAGGACAGGAAGAGAAAAATCCTTTCCATTTCGCACCAAGAGATTATGAACAGTAGAGGAAAAAATTATTTAACAAGTTTTTTCTAAAAGGAAGAACAGCATAAAGTGCTGGTTAAATTCCCATTGATCTTTCACTCAGCTTCCCATATGCATGTGGGTTTGACTATTTGAGATTTCCCTTCGCTGTCATAGGTAATAACTGAGTGGAAACAATCATTTCTAAATAACTGCCTATGATTCTTCTATTGTAGTGATTAGTGCTGAATAATTATTAGCTCTGCTGAAAATTGCATTGATAGCTATGGCACGAGTAATGAGGAGCTGGCAGCTGGCAGCTGTGCATCAACTGGCGGCGAGCAGAGCCCTGCACCTATGGCTGGGACCCATAGGTTGAGCTCATCCTTGTGCCTATAGATGGGACCTATAGGTGGTGCTCATCCCTGTGCCTGTGGCTGGAGCCTGTAGATGATGATCATTCTTGCACCTGTAGCTGGAGCCTTTAGCTGGTGTTCATCCATGCACCTGTAGCTGGGACCTATAAATGATGCTCATCCCTGCACTTTCAGCTGGAGCCTATCGATGGTGTTCATCTCTGTGCTTGTAGCTGGGACCTGTAGGTGGTGCTTATGCCTGTGCTTGGGGCTGGGATCTATAGATGCTGCTCACCTCTCTGCCTATAGCTGGGACCTATAGATGCTGCTCGTCCCTGCACCTATAGCTGGGACCTAAAGATGATGCTGATCCTTGTGCCTGTAGCTGGAGCTTGTCAATGGTGTTCATCTCTGTGCTTGTAGCTGGAACCTATAGATGGTGCTCATTCCTGCTCCTATAGCTGGGACCTATAGATGGTGCTCACCTCTCTGCCTATAGCTGGGACCTATAGATGCTGCTCATCCCTGCACCCATAGCTGGAGCCTACAGATGGTGCTCATCCCTGCTCCTATAGCTGGGCCCTAAAGATGATGCTGATCCCTGTACCTGTAGCTGGAGCCTACAGATGGAGCTCTTTGCCGCACACAGCAGCAGCGGCTGCTCTTGAGCAGCTCGGGTTGTACTCAGTGTCCTAAAGGGACACAGAGGGAACATAAAAGAGAGATTTTCCTGCTTTGGAAATGAGGGAAAGGCAGAACTTGTTGTATTGCCCTTGGAATGGCTGATACACGGTGAATACCGACGTCAGGTCCTGCTGCATCTGCAGGCACACAGAGGAGCACCAGAGAGAAAGCACACGAGAAGCTGAGGGTTGGGAGGATGGCTGCTCACAGCTCAGACAGATTCATGACCCCTGTGCTCTGAAGCAAAGGAGTTTATCGAAGGGGGGGGGGGGGGGGCCAGAAAGCGAGGGTGAATACGCAGGCGAGAGGCAGAGGCTGATCCTTCACCGAATCTCAGGCTGCTTTGTCATTGGGGCACAGATCCCATCCTGCAGCGCTCGCCTCCGTGTGACAGAGGAAGGTCTTTCTCTCTGCTATGGATTCAGACTTCGATTCCAGTACTTGGCCCCAGTGGCACTTTGCAGAAAAATGTGAATCCGGCCTTCAACAGAAAAGTTTTGCAGCCGTTGTTTCAAGCAAAAATGCTTGCTGACACAGAGCAGTCATTAAGCAAGCAGCACTTCTGTCACCTGAGCAGAATCAGGTGGATCTCCACCTGCTTTGCTGCTTTGTTGGCTCCTCACATGCTCCCCTTTGCTCACACCCCATATGTGAGCTGTTCTGCAAGTCCAGGGCTGCTCCCCAGCCTGTAATTGGCTTAGGACTGACTCTCCAAAACATGAAAATAATTGACTATCAATAAATAATAAACGGAAGACAGGACGCAGACAGTCCTGCAAGGAGGAAAGGAGTGGTTGTTGAGAGGCACTGACCTCCTTGTGCAGCTCTCTGCAACAGGAGGGACTGCATTGGTGGGATGTGCACTTAACCAGGGGTGGTATTTGGAATAGGATTGAGTGCCATGTGTTGTGAATGCATGGCATAGTGAATGTGTTAGGGAGAGAACAGTGAAAGAGAAAAGCTTGCTAAGGAACCAGTGCTGCCATCCACTGAGTGTCTCCTGCTCCCTCTCCTGAGCTAAACAGCTTCAACTTAGCATCTCTCCAGGGTGTCAGAATGCTCTGCTCCAGAGCCTCAGCGATGTCACGGGGACCCTCTTCCAAGAGACGGGGCTGAGCTCTTGTCTGTGCCACGCAGGGTGGTGTTCCATGTTCCAATGAGAGTTCCACAGGCGCTATTGGAAAGGAAAATCTTTGTTGTAGGATGGTAAATGTTGCAACTTGCTTGGAGCCAGACTGGCTTCCTAACATGCACTGCATTGCAGCATCGTCCCGAGCACCGGGGGGTGAACATGGGGGACCTGCCTGGCCCCAGGGCGAGCTGCTACCTCTGGGTTCCATGCAGTTCCCAGGTGGTCGGTGGCTGTGCAGCACAACATTGGGGCACAGGGAGGGATCCCACCTGAGCTGTGGTGCCCATAGGATTCCTGCTGCCAGCTGGGTGCAGCTGTGCTTGGGCTCTGCCCACCTCTGGCAGCACAGAGAGGTGATGGCAGTGGCTTCAGGGACACAGCACAGCACATACAGCAGAGACTGCTGGAACTGATGCGGCCTCGAGGGAAAACTGAGTTGCCAACGTGAGTCCATTCTGCAGATGGGGAAAGTGAGGAACGGAGCTCAGCGTCCTTCACCCTGCCGACCCTGGGTGCAGAGCGCGTCCCGAGTTCAGGCTTGGGAACAGAGACCAGGAGCCTCCGCTCCCCCCCTCCCGGAGCTGATGGGAGGCTGAGACCCAGGAAACGTGGAGCAGGGGAGGCAGCCCTTAATTCCACCTCTCCCACTCGGGCGTGCTGATGCTCGGGGAGCCGCATCCTCCCGAGGGGCGGGCAACCCTTAGGGCTTCTCGTCGGCGCAGCTCCTCTCCCCGAGCACCTCGCAGGCTCAGGTGCACCCACGGGGCCGCTCGTTTTCCTTCCCGGTGCCGCGTAGCACAGCGCAGAGGCGGACGAAGGGTTAAGAGCGGGGAACGGGGGCGGCGCGGGGGGGGCGGCGGCGGCGGCGGCGGGCGGAGGGGGGAGCGGAGCGGAACGGAACAGATCGGATCGGAACGGAACGTAGCGCGGTGCTCGGCGGCGGCGGAGGGAGCGCGGGGCTCGGCAGCGGGCGGATGCCGGGGAGGAGGGCGGAGGGCAGCCGGCCCCCCCGCCCCCCCGCCGCCGCTGTCGGGCAGAGCTGAGCCGCGAAGCTGAGCTGCGGGAGGCGGAGGAGCGGCGGGCGTTCGGCTGCGGGTTTTCAGGCTGGCGGGGGCTGCGTGGATTACCCCGCCGTGAGCCGGGGAGACCCGAGGAGGAGGCGGGCGGCGGCGGCGACGGAGCGGTGCGGTGAGTGAGGGGTTGGGCTGGCGGAGGTGCGGCTGTCCCCGGGGTGCGGGGCTCCACGGAGCATCACCGGCTTGGGGCTGGGGTTCGGCCCCGGGTGACCGCAGCCCTTTTCCCGGCCCCGCGGCCGCGCAGCGCGGGTGGCACCGAGGCGGGCGGAGCTCGGCGGCCCTCCGGGAGCTGCCGGCGGCTGGCGATGCGCTGCGAGCGGCGTCGCGGGGTGCTTCCATCGGCGGCTGAGGAAGGGATGGAGAAATCCCTCGAGCTGCCTGATTCCTGGTCACCTTCCCTTCTTCCCTTCCCGTTCTGTTGGGTTTGTGTATAAGCGCCGTAGAGACGGATGGTTCTTCTGGAATTTTGTTGTCATTTGTTACTGCTCGGTCGTGGGTTGGAGCGCTTGGTGCATCGGAACCAACTGCTGTCCGTGAAAGTTCCCGTCGGCGTGGATGGGCTCCTCAAAGCATCCCCCGAATCTCAGAGGAAAAAAAAAAAATAATAACCAGACCCTTCTAAAACTTCCCTAAATCCCTGCAAGACCTTCATTGAGAGGCACCGGGGGATGGCAGGGGATGCACTGCTGCTCCTTTTGGGAAATCTCAGCCTGAGTGATGCCCACAGCCCCCCACATCACTGTGCTCCTGACCCCCCCTGTCACCCCTGCCTGGGCCTTGTGGCTTTATTTCCATTCAAGCCGATGCTTCTCGTTCCTGGAGGTGAAGTGAATGATACTCAATTAATCCGTGTTCTGAGGGGTATCAGAAAGTCAATAGGTTAATATAAAGTGAGGTGAATAGTAAGTGGCGGAGGGGAAAAATAAACCTCAGCCCTGTCCATCTGTGACCTGCAGTTCAAGGGACGGGCTGGGAGGTGAGGGAATGAAGTTCACGGAGTGCCTCGATGCACTGAGTGATGCTGGCAGGGTTTCCTCGCCGTGTGCTGAGCACTCAGTGCTGCCGTGGTGGTTTGGTGCCATCCAACAGATCCCGGTTGGCTGCGGGGAGCTGCGCTGGGCTGCCCTTGGCTGGGTGGCTTCACTGATAACGATGCCTCTGGAAGTTAAATCAGATGACCTACTTAGAGCAGAGATGGATCCCTCAGAAGAAATCTGTGCCATCCCCAGAACAGATGTTTGGCTTTTTTTTTTTCCTTTTCCCTTTAACACCGAGGTGTTAGATCCTTTAAAAAAGTGATTTTTTGCTTTATTGCTGTCCTTTTGCCATTTGTTGTCGCTTTGAGGATCCTCAAAGCGTAAATGTGATATTGGGGCAGTTCAGGGAAACAGATAAAACAGCTTTAAATTGGGAAACTTGGTGCAGGCGATGAGTAATGCTCACATATACCTGTTGGGAAATGGCTTGAAGAGAGAACCTGCCATCCTCGGCTCCTCTAAACCATCCCCACTGCAAGAAGATAAAGTAACACCATTTACTTTTCATTGTCTTGATAGCGTTATTTGATGTAATTAATTGTGGGACTGGCTTGTAACAAGTTTCTGCAGTAGGAGCAGGTAACAGATGCTATATCAGATCTGCACACAACCCACCACTGTGATAAAAACAGCTTTTCCTGGTGCTCTTATCACTCTGTCTCGCTCTTCGCGTTAACCCTGAGGTTTCCTCTGCCTCTCTTAACTTTGGTGAGATGCAGGAGGGAAAACAGACCCGGGCTGGATGGGGAAGCCTGGGAGAGAGGTGACTGCTGCTGCCCTGTGCTCTTTAACTCTCTGCAGCAAATTGCATTAGTATGTGACAAATTGGCTTGCAAAGCAGCTAAATGGGAATGACATTTGGAGTAGTTTGCAGTGCAGACCCTGTGGTGTCTCGGGAAAGGATGGGATGTGTGATATCTTCTCCAGTTAACCACGGCTCTGAGGCTTTACTTCAGGAACTCCTGTTGCAGCCAAATGTGGGAGGTTGGAGCGTGTCTTGGGATAATTGCCCAAAAGCTATGTGGCAAACGTGGGTGCGGGCTGTCTCATGCAGTAGGCAGCTTGTGTGAGGAGCTGAGCTGGGAAAAGCGAAAGCTGGCACCCAGAAACTGCAGGGCTATGGGGGAGAGGGCTGCAGGAGGAGAGCTGCTCCCGTTTGGTGATGTTTTCCTGCTGTTTGTGCCTCTGGAGCACCTGAGTTTGAGGGAGGCTGTGAGCAGCTGTGGAGGAGGGGGCTGAGCTGCTCTGCATAACAGCACCCTGCTGCTGCCCCTCACCTCCATGCTGCTTGATGCTGGCAAGGAGCAAGCCATCCCAATGGGCCCTTCTGCAGCTCGAACAAGAGATAGGTGAGGCTCTCCCTGCCCGCAGCTGGGGCTGTCACAGCTGACAGAAGTGTCTCTGCTGGGCTCTGGGGGTGTGAGCTGCCCAAACCTGTGGCAGTGCGCTCCTGAGCCCTTGCCCATCTCCAGGCACTGCTGATTATTCAGCTAATCTTTATTTCATGCGCCTGTTACAAGAAACACATACGGGGGAGAAAGTGGAAGGCGGTGACACATTTAAAATACACAAGAAAAACGCTGGCAGGAAAATAATCGTTCTTATTCCAGAGGGATGAAATATTGATGGGCTGAAGTTGTGGCAGGATTCTCACCCCGCAACTCTTTTCTCCCAGTGCAGCACCCAAGAGGGGCTGGCTGTGCTGTGTGCCCACTCCCTATTAACTCGGGGTAACCCACGGGCAGCCCATCACCATCCCATGAACATCCCTTTGGGGCCCACATTGTGCAGGATCTCTTGGGGCACTCAGCCATTAATTCATTAGATCTGAGGATTTCCCCCCCTTTCTCCCCCTTCTCTTTTATTTTTTTTTCCCCCTCTCCCCTGCAATTCAGACAGTGATGAATGGACAGAAATCCCTCAAGGGAAACATTTTTTTTCTCTTAGTTACAAAGATTTCATGGCTAATTAGAGTAAATGTGGGTTTTTAGAGTGTTAATCTCTTAACCAGCTTGGCTGGGGAGGGGGGAGGGGGGGCTGCCACCACTCCAAAAGGAGAAGGCCGGGCAGGGAACAGCGTGCTGCCGTGTTCCTGTGGGGGTTGTGCGCCCACAACCCTCTGCATGTGAGCATTCATCACCGGGGGGAGCACCCGGTGTGCGATCTCACAGCGTGGAGCCTCGGGGAGGGAAGCGGGGAGCGGCTGCCGGGTGCGCACCGTTTCGTCCTCGACGGCGGAGGGGCTGCGGACCGAAGTACCGCCTCGACCCGCTAGAGGGGACCCTCCGGAGGAAGCTCCATGCGAGGATCAGAGCGGGGACGCGCGGTCGGGACGCAGCTGCGCTCCGCCGTGGCGGCCACACCGCCGGCGTTGCGGGTCCGGTGCTCCCGGAAGAATCTCTGCATCGAATGAGGAATTGGGGTAGATTTCTTCTTAGAAAAAGTGGAGATGCGTTGCAGTAGGTCGCCCAGGGAGGTGGTGGAGAAGCCGTCTCTGGAGGTGTTTTGGAGCTGCGGTGATGTGGCACTGAGGGATGTGGTTTGGTGAGGTGACCCTCCTGCTGTCTGACAGATTCCATCTCCTGTTTCTGGCCGAGATTTCTGGTTCTGCTTGGGTGAAGTTGTACTGGGAGGTGCTGATAAATGTATCGTATTCTGAAAGTTTAATCCTGCTTTGCCTGGGCTAAAATTGCATTCAGAGCGGGAGATAAAAGGCGTCAGTCGCATTAGAAAAGAAAAGCTCAGATTATCTGAGAGGGTGGTGTGACAGCATGGGCAGCCCCACAAACTGGGCCCTGTGCTGTGCCCACAGCAGCTGCTGCTCCCAGCCCACCAGGCCCTGTATGCAGTTGCACTGACAGCTCCAGGTGTGACTGTGCTCAGTGCCTTTCCTTTGCATGGCAGAGGAGCAGTGCTTCCAAGGAGCAGGGCTCTGATGGAGGCATTTAGGCACTCAGCCCATGCATTTCTGTTGTAGTTCCCTGTATTGTATGCCTGATCTCCTGTCCTTAAAATCCCTGTTGGTGTGGTGGGCTCCTGGATGGCCAGGGCTATTATAAAGCATGGGGCACATGGAGAGGGTCTCAGCCTTCTATGACAGGGAGGGTTGAACAACCCGAAGCACATTTTGGGGGCCCAGTGCTCTGCTGTGGGCTCCCCTCCAGAACCACAGTGCTCATTGCTACAGCAGCTTCCCAGGTGGCACTGTTCCTTGCAGCCCTTTTCCTGCTCTGGCGCAACTTCCCCACTCCATAAAAGTGAAAGGTGACGTCTGAATAAATATTGCCCTGACCTCTCACCTCCCACTGCTGCTTTGCCTGTGCTCAGCCACAGAGCTGCGGCTGTGCAAGGGCTCAGCACTGGGGCAAAGCTGGCAGGGAGGGCAGTCCCCCGTCCACCCCCCTTCCCAGCCCCTGGAGTGAGGTGAGTGGGGCTGGGGCTGTGGGAGGGTGGCTTTGTGGGGTTGTTGTGCTGGGCACAGGACAGCTGCAAAACCTCAAATTGGAAAGCACTACACAGAGCCAATATGGCATGGGAGCTGGGATGGCACCTGGCAGTGACCAGGGGTGGGTGCTCCCATGGTCTGCACCAGCCATGGAGAAGCCCTTAGGGTTCACAGACAAGGTTTCCTCCATTGGGAGAGGGAATTTGTTAGCTCCTCATTATCTCCCAATGAAGCAGTGGGTTGCAGTCCATGGAGAGGCTGTTCCCTGCACCTATCAGGAAGGTGAAAGGAAACAGCATATTTTGCTTTCAGCTCCCGGCTGGCTGCAGACAGCGTTAGAAAAACAGAAGCTTTAACTCACACGAGGGTGGGCTGTGAGCACCCTGTGCTGCATCTCAGGGCACTGAATGCTGCTGGGGAAAACAGGAACCCCCCCGGCTCCATGCGGGCTGGGCAGGAAGGCAGCGGGATGTGGCAGCCCTGAGTCAGCACAGCAGCACCTCATGCTTCCAGCCAGGAGCTGGGAACAGATTCACTGTCTGGGAACATTTACCAGGAGCTTCCTCTGTAGTGTGTCCTCAATGAGAGAGCACTCAGAAATCCCTTGGATAGGTTGGGAGCGGGGTTGTGGGTCAGCATCGCTGAATCCTGCGGAACCAACACTCAACAGGGGGAGAGCAGAAACTTGGCAGCGTGCACGAGTTGTTCAGTGCTTTGCTCTATTCATCTTGAAATAAGCTTCCACAAAGTGCATTTTGAGGTTTCAGCCTCGAGTGTCAGCTCCAGAGTCATTGTAATACGGCAGGCTTTGGGTTCTTTCTTTTTGCTTCTTGCTTGCTGCGCTCTCAGGCTTTGCCTTGCCTGTATCCTCGTAATCTGGGGATGCTGTGCTGGGGCTCTGCAGCTCTGGAACTGGCTGACACTGAGCAGGTGACACTGTGGGGCTGTGTGCATTGGTGGCAGCATTAAAACTTCCCCTTTGTGCTATTGAAAAGGGTGATTTCCCACTCTGGGATGTGACAGACCACGGCACGCTGGTGTTCGCCTAGGTGGCCGGAGAGCTCACGTGCAGGCAGCTCATGTTAAGGGCTTTGTTCCCCGTGGCTGCACAGATTTATTGGTGTCAGAGCAGGAAAATGGTCCGTTGGCTGCCGAACAGGGATGTTACAGTTCAACTCCATAAAACATGCCGGCTGTCTGCTTTGCTCATTCATTCGCCAGCCACCCAAAAAGTCACAGCAACAGGAGGAGAGGATGAAACTCTGCCCCCGTGGCCGTGTTTCCTGCCTTCGCTGCTTTATGCCACAGCCTGTAATGTTAGTTAAAGAAAACAACAAAAAACGGTGTATTTCCTTTTGATTTTTAACAGAGGTGGGGCAGGGAAGGAAAGGAGCGTGGCTGTAGGTTTCCTCGCAGGCTGAGCTGTTGTGTCCTGTCTGTTTGGCTGAGCTGGGGCAGCGGTTTGCAGGCTGCCCCTCTCCGGGCTGAAGTTCTGTCTGCAGTTAGCGAGGAGTTAATTGCAGCCATGCTGAGCCCTCGCAGTGCTATGCTGGCCCTGCATGCAGGGATCCTGCGGAGCAGAGCTGTGTTTGGTCACAGCAGGTTCAGACAGTCCCTAGGATCTCATAGCAACCACGGGGCACGGGGAAGCACTTGGGCGTGCTGGAGGAGAGGGGCTGAGCCCCGTGCTTGTTGCTGGTGCATAATGCAGTGCTGAGCAAGTGCTGGCATAACTTAGCTTTTCAAGGCATAAATTGTGTGACAGGGGCAAAGCTGTTCCATCAGCTCCACCAAATAAATGCTCTGACTTGGAGGCGGCCGCGGCTTGTAGGGCTGAGCTGGAAGTGCTAGAACAAACTGAGAGAGAGAAAAACAAAAGCTGAGGCTCTTTCAAGGACTTCCAAGGGAGTTGTATAACTTGTCTGGAAAAACAAACCTTGCCCGGGTGCTGGGATGGGGGGAGAAGTGGTGGACGAGGCTGCTGTGCAGCTGGAGTCCTTCAGTGCTGAGCCCAGATCCAGCAGTGTGGCTTTAACTGTTCCCATCCCTGCAGACACGGAGGAAGTGAGCGTGTGTCAGTCCCAGCCCTGATATGGGCTCTGTTTTGGCAGTCTGCACCAAGAAACCCAAATGTGTGGCCTGTGGGGTTGGTCAGCAGAGGTGTTTGGTACCTGAGGCACTGCTGAGGCGTCGCACCTTCATCCCAGGTGCAAATTTTAACATGAGGAAAAGCAAAATACTGACCCATTTGTTTGTCCCTAACGATTCCTTTTGCATCCTCTCCAAATTTTCATTACAAACACCACTCTTTGCCAGATTGTCTGTGCGAGCCATCTTGTTTCTGAAGAGGATATAATATTAATTTCTGTGTCACTTCGTTCTTCTGCCATTTTTGGGTGCGTTTGATTAACAGCACTATACATCTTTCCATGAGTCAATTGGGTTTTGCTTCTGCTCTTAGAAATGGGGATGGAAGCAGAACAGATTGCTGCTGCAGAGTGCACCAGCGTTCCTCAGAGCTGCATGGAAACTGCTTCAGGTACAGAGTTCTTTTGACAAAGCATCTCATCCCCGTTGTGTCAGTGGAAGTTGCAGCTTGTAGGCCCTATAGAGCTGAAATCATGGAATCATAGATTGGCCTGGGTTGAAAAGGACCACAATGACCATCTTGTTTCAACCCCCTGCTGTGTGCAGGGTCCCCAACCAGCAGCCCAGGCTGCCCAGAGCCACATCCAGCCTGACCTTGAATGTCTGCAGGGATGGAGCATCCACAACCTCCTTGGGCAACCTGTTCCAGTGCCTCACCACCCTCTGAGAAATCACTGATTTATGCCATGGTTTTGCCCTCGGTGATCCTGATGAAGTGTTTGACAGGGTCTGGAAGGTCTATCTGTGATTGTGAAGCAGATGCATATGAACAGAACCAACTGAAAATGTTCCTGCAGCCCGTGCTGGTGCTGCTTTGCTCCTGCAGCCTTCCTGCATTCCCACATCCACTGCAGCTTCTCCCCCTCCTGTGTGTGGGATGGAGGCAGCTCCCAGGCAGTGCTTTGGGATGGGGCTGTGGGTGACAGCTGAACTCAGGGCTGTGCCAGGAGCTCTCACTGCATTCCTGTGAAATATGGCCTGAAAAGTCCCTGAAGGATTTATTGTTTTCCGGGCCTGGCTGGATGTGGTCTGATAGGTTGGATTTGGGAAGGAAATGACTCAGTTGCTCTGCAGACAAGTGCAGCTTTGAAATGCAAGAGGTGGGAGACAGCTGAGAGCCTCCAAATGGTGGGGAGCTGGGTGCTATGGGTCTGACCCAGCCCTGCTGGCAAGTGCAGGGTGTGCAGGACAGCTCTGCCTTCAGACCATGGTGTGCAGCCCCTGTGCTGTGACTGCTGGTCAGTGTCTCACACAGACTTCAGCAGATGCTTTCTCCATCCCTACTGTCAGGCTGTTTGGAGAGGCAGAAGTTTATAAATGACAGAAAGATCCTTAGTGAAGAAACAAGAGTTAGCGTTGCAAATAAAGAAAACAAGACAGCTTGTTTCATCTAAACAGAAGGGTTATTAAACAGGCTTGAATTAATCAGCGATCTGCCAGAGCGCTGAAATTGAAAAGCAGGGCAGAGGAGCACAGAGTAGAGCAGGAGGAACTGCAATCCTGGGTGACACCCGAGTGCAGAGGGGGAGCTGATGTCCAGCAATGGTGGGACAGGGTTGAGCTGCTGCTGGGTTTTTTAAGGCATCTTAAAGCACTGTCAAAACCGCACGGAGCACCCAGAGATGCATGCAGGAGGGACAAGGAGGGGCTGCACAAGGTGAGCTCTGTTCCCTGACGGTGCTGATGGAGCAGCTGATTGCTGCTCATGTCAGGTGCTCACATTGAGGCACTCTGAGAGGGATTTGATGGTCCCTGGAGGGTTCTCCAGTGCTGGTGGCTCCTTCCAGCTCCACCTGCCTGCTGCAGGTTGCTAACATCAGGGCTGTCCATAGTTCCAAATCCTCAAAACATCACAACAGTGTCTGGATGACAATTTCCTCCAGTTCAATGGTGAATTCCAGCTCTGGGATGCTGGCTCTGACTGCTGGCTGCAGGGAAGTGCAGCACTGAGCCCCCCCATGACTCCAATTGCGCTGTGCCCAAATGGCTCTGCCCAGTTTGGGACCATCTGATGGAGCCCTGCTGGTGCAATAGGACAACAGGGAAGGTGCAGCCACTGGCAGTGCCCTGGGCAGGGCTGCATAGGTCTGATTTGCTGTTTATTGCTCACAACCTGAAAATGTGATCTCATTCTGAAGTGGCACTGAGCATCACCCACCCTCTGGTGGGGACGTGGCTGATGCGTGCAGGCAGTGCCATGCTCACAGTCATGGCAGTGCTGCAGTCTGAGTGAAATCCATAGCTGTGCAACTGGGGATTCAGCACCGAAGAGCCTCCTTTTAACAAATGCCCCATTTCCTGGTTTACTTAGGTAACAGCACCGTGGCTACTGTGTAAATACATCTGGCTGCCTGGGGGGAGTGTGGGGATAACGAACGCTGCCTTGGCACAGCCAGAGGAGCTCTGTTGCAGGATTTCTGTTTAATGGAGTGGCTGGGGACCCATTAAATGCGAAGCTGGGGCTCTCCATTTGCCTGTGGGGCACTTGGAAGGAGGCCAGCAGATGCTGCTGCCTGCTTTCCTCCTGCAGCTCAGTGACCGCACTGCGATCTCCCCTCGTGTTCCCATGGAACAAACCACAGCCAGAGGTCACCTGGGGGACCAGTGGGCACTGACACCTTCTGTATTGCTTCGGGCAAAACGTTTAAGCATTTGATCTGCTTGCACTTGAGGTCACCCTCCATTAAATTCTGTTTTCTTTGGGAATAAAGTCCCTGAATAATCAAACGGAGTTTGAACTGGAAAGAGCTCTGAGATCTCCAACTCCAACCCCAACCCCATGGTGCCCACTGGCCATGTCCTCATGTGCCTGCAGGGTGACCCCACAACTCCCAGGGCAATCTGTGTCAATGCATCACCGCTCTTTCAGGGAATCATTTTTTCCTAATATCCAACCTGACCGTCTCCTGGCACAACTTAAAGCCATTCCTTCTCATCCTGGAGGCAAGCAAGGTCTTACCCTGTGGTTGGAGATAGCTGTGCCCGTGTTTGCTTGTCACTGTTGTCAGGGGAGAGCGGCTCTGCTCTGCTGAACAATCTCTGCTCAGTTCATGAGCACAGACACGGATAGGGGGATCGAAGCACTAACACAGCTCCTTACACACACTTTACTACAGTGGTTTGTGCTTGGTGACTCCCTTTTGATAGCAGAGCATTTCCTTTGATTGAACACGAGTGCCTCTTGTGTGGGAGCACCATTGCCAGCCTGAGAGGGAAGCAGAATGCTCAGAGCACCGCGCTCAGGGCCAGGCAGTGAGGCTGGGAGAAGCCAGGGATGCTGCCAGCTCAGCTCTGTCTTACTCTGCTTCTCCTCGCCCCAGCACTGCTAGGATGCTCACTCAGAAGTGAGGTGGGGGGGGGGGGGGGAAGAGGTGGCTCATCCGGTATGCGCTGTGTAAACAAGATCCCACGTCTGCACAATATGACCGAATTGGGTGCATAATTCATGCAATCGTGTTTGTTATCAGGGAAATGCCTTTTCGTGGCTGAGCTTCGCTCTTCCCCTCCTCTTCCTTGTCCAGGGGCTGGAGGAAGCAATAAGCACAATGCTGTGCTTTGCCCTCTTAACTCTTTCCCTGCACCTACAGGGTGGCTGTGAGCACTGGGGCTGCTGCCCGGCATTGCGTGTTGTGCTGGAGGAGCAGCTCAGTGTCTTTCAGCCCTGTTGTTTTGCTATCTCATAGCAAATATAGGGGACATACAGGGGACACCGTGGATAGCAGGGCTGTCCCTCCTATCCCAGCCATTCCGGAGCTGTCTGCTGATGCACAGCCTGCTTTTAGTGTTGGTGGGGTCAGAACCTTTTATGAACAAACAAAAGGCACCAGGAGCCCTCGTCCCTGCTTTGTGTTAGGAAAATGTAATTACTTCACATCAAACTGTTCAGTCATTGCAGATGGTGTCAAGCAAACAAATGATTGAGTGCTGCCTGGGTTCAAAGTGCACGGGGCTGCTGCACCAAATGTCCTGAATATTGGGTCTTCACAGGACATAAATCACTGCAACAGCTTCAATGGTTGGAAACGTTTCCCAGGAACATTCCTGGTCGGCTCCAGGAGGGCTGAGAGCAGACGTGTGCACTCTCACTTGGCACAAAGTGGGCAAACTCCACTTCTTTCTCTCTTTTTTTCTCTGGAAGGAGGAGATAGATGGAGCCTATGTGAAGAGATAGGGGCAGCTGGTGCCCCAACTGCTAGCAGCATCGTGCAGGAGGGCAGCTGCTGCACTCGTAGCACCAAAATCGTTCCTTTGAGCCCTCATTTTCCATAACAGAATCTTTTTTTTTTTTCTTTTTTTGTGTGTGTTTTAATTTCCCCCCCCTTTTTTTTTTCTTTTTTCTTTTTCATGTGCATAAAATGCCACAAATGACAAAGCGTGGGGCTGCAGTTGAGTGACAGCTGCAATAAGCGGAGCCCTGCTGCACTGAGATGGAATGAGCCGGGTTCCTTCCCCCCTCAATGGGAGCCGTGGCCATTTGAATAATAATATTATGGCCTCCATTAGGATGACAGTGGGGGAAAAAAATCAGCTCAGACCTGTGATTATTCCTTCAATCTAATAATTATTTAAATACCAGATAACTCCTTTCAGCCTAATTGAGGCCTTTCAGCTGCTTGGGTTTATGTTGTAGCCCTGAATTTACTCTCTCTTTCATTTATTTATTTATTTTTTTACCTTGTGTTACCAATAGCTTCAGATTGCTTTTAAAACCGTGTTTTAAACTCACATCCAAGAAAAAAAAAACAAAAAACAACATCAGCAGAAAAGCAGTTGTGTTGTGCACTGAGCCCTGCAGTGGGATCTCCTGGTTCTGGGCAGCATTCCCTTTGCTGAGCTCCCCATGCATCCCAGAACCCCAGAACCTAGAATCTACTGCCCTGAGCATCAGAGCACTGCCTTCTTTGAGCTGGCAGAGAGGAGCTGCTGCCCGCCAGAGGTGGAAATGAAGCTGGAAAACAGAAGCAGCAGACGGTGAAACGTATCCCTGAGCAGAATGAGAAACCCATTATCGTGCTCCTGCGCTGTCTTGTCAGTGACACGGAGATGTGCAGCCCAGGGACAGAGCTCCTTTGTCACCTCTCACAACACCCGTCTCCAGCTCCAGGCGTTAACAAGCCTAAAGAGTGGCTGCGTGCTGACACCCGCTTATGAGCGCGGTGTAGGTTTCCAGCAGCATGAATTATTTTAAATACCAAAACCGAGATCAGCATCAATCAAAGCGGGGGCTCTGACAGCTGCACGGGGCCAGGAGGAGCCCTTGTCCTGTAGGATTGGTGCCAGGAGGTGCCAGCATGGACACGGTGCTGTCTGCCTGTGATGGAGGAAGGTGGCTCATCATCTCCCTCATCCCAGGGCAGTATGAGCCCATGCTGGTATGGGATGGGGGAGAACATCTGCCAATGGGACTGGGATGACATGGGATGGTTCCCATGGTTGTCCAACCTGGGACCGTGAAAGAAGTGCAGCTTCTTGGGATTAAAGAAAACTTTGTGATAGTTTTCTAAGCACAATTTGTTGAACGCATCTGTGGTGATGAGCAGGGCTGAGGTGAAGTGCAAGATGGGGTCAGCAGCAGGTCTGGAGGTTTGAGCAGGGTGGCACACCAGGCACACCCATGGTGGCACTGAGGTCCTGCACCCCGTGCAGCAGTGCTGGCATTGGTGCCACCTACATGGGCACTGCTGGTTTGGGGCAGAGGTAATGGGGGCTGTTGGGGCTTTGGGGTGGGTGCTTGGTGCACTTTTACCTGCATGAGACTTCTTCCTCAGGCTCACACATTAAATCATACAGGGCCTAGAGGTAGAAAACACCTCTTATTTCCTCTGTCGCTTCCAACAACATTACCTACAGGAGGCATCCTTTTAGCCAAGCCTTCAGATTGATGGCTGTATGGGAACTGCAGGCTTTGTCTTGGCTGGGAGCTGATTATCCCCTCCCGTGGCAGAGTGGTGCCCATTATAACAACCAAACACAGAACGCATTAACACGCAGGGGCTGAACCAAGTGGCACAACCTCAAACCTGAACAGTTTGCCAATAAGTTAGGAGACCTGCTTAATTCTTGTTGGGCTTAAGGATGTCCTCGCTTTATCTCAAGGACTGCGTAATTAGAAAGTGTAATTTGAATGGTATCTGCAGGCACACCGGGTCTAATCCTTTGCTCTGTGCGTTTTTTCTCTCCCCCAGAACCATGTGAGGGACGTTGCTGGGGCACAGGTCGGCCGTTCCCAGGATGGATCAGAGGAGGACCTGCCCTTGGGCACTGCGCTCCGATGGCGATGGCAGGTCAGCATCTCTGCTCTGCCTCCTCCTGGCGTCGCTCTCCTGGAGCGCATCCAGCAGCACCTCATTCAGCACTTTCCATTCTGAGCACCGGGACTGGACTTTCAACCACCTGACCGTCCACCAGAGCACCGGGGCCGTTTACGTCGGAGCCATCAATAGGGTTTACAAGCTTTCGGGTAACTTGACCATTTTAGTGGCTCACAAAACCGGTCCCGAGGAGGACAACAAATCGTGCTACCCTCCCCTCATCGTGCAGCCCTGCAGTGAGGTGCTGACCCTCACCAACAACGTCAACAAGCTGCTGATCATTGACTACTCCGAGAACCGGCTGCTGGCCTGTGGCAGCCTGTACCAAGGAGTGTGCAAGCTGCTGCGCCTGGACGACCTGTTCATCCTGGTGGAGCCCTCGCACAAGAAGGAGCATTACCTGTCCAGTGTCAACAAGACAGGCACCATGTATGGCGTCATCGTGCGCTCCGAGGGCGAGGATGGAAAGCTCTTCATTGGGACAGCGGTGGATGGGAAGCAGGATTATTTCCCCACGCTCTCCAGCCGGAAGCTTCCCCGCGACCCAGAGTCGTCGGCGATGTTGGATTATGAGCTCCACAGTGACTTTGTCTCGTCCCTCATCAAAATCCCCTCGGACACCTTGGCCCTCATTTCGCACTTTGATATCTTCTACATCTACGGCTTTGCCAGTGGCAATTTCGTCTATTTTTTGACTGTCCAACCAGACACCCCGGAGGGCGTCTCCAACTCTGCCAGTGACCTCTTCTACACATCCCGCATCGTCCGGCTCTGCAAAGATGACCCCAAATTCCACTCCTACGTCTCTCTGCCCTTCGGCTGCGTCAGGGGGGACACGGAGTACCGCCTGCTGCAGGCAGCCTACCTGTCGAAGCCAGGGGATGTGCTGGCCAAATCCCTCAATATCACAGCCCAGGAGGATGTCCTCTTTGCCATTTTCTCCAAGGGACAGAAGCAGTACCATCAGCCGCCGGATGACTCCGCGCTCTGTGTTTTCCCAATTCGTGCTGTCAATGCCCAGATCAAGGACCGGCTGCAGTCTTGCTACCAGGGGGAAGGCAACCTGGAGCTCAACTGGCTGCTGGGGAAGGATGTCCAGTGCACCAAAGCGGTGAGGATGCAGGCAGTTGGCTGTCATAGCCTTTGGTTTTAATGCGTGGCCCTATGGTGCAGAATAGGATCAATCTATTGGGAGCTATTGGGAATAGGTGAACAGTTGGACTGGATGATCTTTTAGGTCTTTTCCAACCTTGGTGATTCTATGATTCTATGAATCTTTGCCTCAGTTTCCCTAAATATGGAATGGATGTAGCAATCCTTTTCCTCCTACTGTCCTTTTCCTCCCTGTTGTTATCAGACAGTCAATGATGGCAGTGAAAGGAGGGACTGCACTGAGGCTGGTGGATAAGGATGGAGGTGTGCTCTCTGTTGGCAGTGTTTGCTGTTCCCAACCTCAGGCTCTCACCTTTCCCGCAGCAAGAGGCTGATATCAGCAAACTAACGAGATAAATACAAATGACAGTTGAATCTTTCGTGGTTTTTATTCAGATGATTTCTCTAATCTTGATTCACATGCAGATTGTTCTAGGGCTGACTTGAGAATCCCTGGGGCCTTCTTTTGCCAAGCATATTAAGTTTGGCTGCTGAGAGGAGATGAACGTGGGTTAAATGAAATGAAAAAAGGAAAGCGAGAACACTTGCTTGCACATGGGAGAGCCATCCCTTCACAGTTGTGTCTAAGTGTTTGGCAATTCCTGAATGTCCCTTATGGAAAATTAGCAAGAGGACTGCAGTCAGCGTGACGGCGCAGCCCCTTGGCACCATTCTGCTGCATGGGAGAGACCACCATAAAACGCAGGGTCCGCAGCTGGGTCAGCCCCTGCTGACCTCACATCCACGCAGATTCCATGTCCCCACCAGCCCCACATCCCCACTCTCCTCGGCTCTCCTGTGCAGGAACCCCAGGGTTGCCCCCTGCTTTGTGCTTCACTCACGAGAATCTCCTAAAATCTCCTCTTTCCAGCCTGTTCCAATCGATGACAATTTCTGTGGGCTCGACATCAACCAGCCCCTGGGTGGCTCAGTGCCAGTGGATGGTGTGACACTCTTCACCTCCAGCCGGGACCGGATGACTTCTGTTGCTTCATACATCTACAATGGCTACAGCGTGGTGTTCGTGGGGACTAAAAATGGCAAAGTGAAGAAGGTAAGATAATTTCTGTGGCTTTGGAGAAGCGGGATCCGTTTCCCATTAGTGTTACAGCACGTTGTGGTTTTGTTTGGTTTTGCATTTCATCATTCAGTGAACCGTGGTGTATCTGTGGGGCTGTTGCAGAAACAGTTGGAGCAATAATGGGCTCATGTGGTTAGAGGCAAAAGAGTTGAAGTGACCATCAGCGAACCACGGTCGGAGGTCTCAGAGATATTCTTTCATTTGTGAAAGTTTAATGGGAATCTTGCAGCAGGTTTGACTTGTTTCACCATAATCCTTCTGTGATTGGTGTGGTAGACTGAGCTTAAGAGGCTTTTGGGTTTGGGTGGCAGAATGTTGAGTCAGGGAGTGGGTTAACTTGGCTGCTTTTGGAAGCCAAGCCTCAGGGCAAAGCCTTCCTACTTCTCCTTGTCTCCCCAAGACAGCTGGATGATGGATCCCTGGAAGATAACATTCCTCACCCTTTGCATCACAAAAGCTGGGGCTCTTGCCTAGGGCTAAGAAAATCTCCATGTTGTTTTCCTCTCCCAGCAGCAGGAGCTGGGGGCTGCTGGGTGGGCTCTAAGATTCTGGAGTCCAACGACCAGCCTGCTGAGTGTGAGATCCTTCAAATGAACCTAAGATGTCAATGACATCATTTGGTGATCCTGTTAAATGCAGTCCCTGCTTCTCTGAGCCAGAGAAAGGGTTAACAAATGTAATCAACAGCAGGTTGTTAATTTTTTGTGTCCTTAAACAGCAGGGAATTTCTTCCTCATCTATCCAGGAAGATACAAGGACAGGCAGATACTACACTTGAATGTCTGCATCATTTTAATTACATCAGTTCATTAATATTCATTCAGCACTTTACAAGTGCTGAGCAGCAGTAAATTAGGAGTCTCCCTGGTGCCTCTCAGTGCAGTGAGGAAGTCTGGAGCGTGGGGGCATGAGCAGAGCCCCTCTTTCCCTGCCCAACCTGGTGCCATGTGAAGCACAGGGCTCATCCTGTTGTGGGTGGAGAAAGAATCTTCATCACATTGCAAATAATGCATCTGCTGCTGTGATTCCAGCAAGTCGTGTTGGCCATTGGGTGGTTTCTGGTTGTTGGGTGTTTGCTGAGCGTTGTCAAGTGGTTGCTTGCCACGGCTGGGTGTTTGCCAACTATTGTTGGGGTGGTTGCTGGCCACTATTAGGTGGTCATTGGCCATTTTGGGGTGGTTGCTGGCCACTACTGCATGGTTGTTGGCCATTTTGGGGTGGTTGCTGGCCACTATTGAGTGGTTGTTGGCCATTTTGGGGTGGTTGTTGGCTATTGCTCGGTGGTTGTTGTCCATTACTGTCCATTTGGTGTTTTGGGCAGCAGGGCAGTTGCCTCATGTAGAGGGAATTAAAGCGAACAGCTTGTGCCTGCACACCAAGCATTTACTTTAGCGTGGCATTAATTATGTAGGATTACAGAAGAAGCATTTTCTCTGGCACAGTTAAATCCTTGAAGTTGTCTGCACTGAAGCCCCACTCAAATAGCCACCTTTTGATGCAAGTTAGTCTATTCATGCCCATCTACTTTACTCCTGTGGACAGGAAGGGAGCTGAGGAGTGATGCAGGAATGATCCAAGCTTTACCTGTGGTTTGAGCCAGTAGTAAGCAGGTATTAAAAAAATGAGCTCAGGTCTCCAGTGAGTCCCCTGCAGGCATTCAGTGCAGTCAGCCTTTGGTGGCATATGTTAAGATCCCTTCTCCACATGTGCCAGCTGTTGGGACCCTGCTATATCCTGAGCTGGAGCCCTGTTTTATGCTGTGTGGGGCTGGGGATGTTCTGTATCTTGTGGTCCTGTCTGCACTTGTAGTAAATCTATTCCTTTTTGGCATATGGGGTTATCTTTACGTGGGAAGTGGCTTTGCCTCGAACAATGCCACAGTGGAGGTGTTTTAGATCAGAGAAGTTGCCTGGTTGTCTGCGGGGCTGAGCGTAGTCCCAGAGCTGACACATCACTCAGCGAGCACACGGCGTGCTGAGGGCTATGAAAGTTTCTGTGTCTCTTCCTTCCCCACATGTGAAATGAGGACAGTAAAGATGTGCACCTCTGGAAGTGCCAGAGATTCCCAGATAAATGCCTCCTCTCCTCTCCTGCCTGTCTACCCACACACCGAACGCTGGATGCTGCTTGCATTTATTCCCTCTCCCACAGTTGTTGATTTACTTTGGAAGCAAGCTGGTGGCTCAGCCTGGGATTTCAAAGAAGAGGCTTTTATGTAGCTGCAGGGAAGAAGTCAGGGAGCCAGCTCTGAAATCTTTCAGATTTGCCTGTGCTTTGCCTGTGAGAGTTCATTACCGAAAATATCCTCTTATCTCACTGATGTCCTTCCCATCAGCCGTTCTAATGGGCTGCTGCAGCCCATTCCTCCCAAGCAGCTGCATGCTGAAGGTCCCTGCCAACCCAAGGCCCCTTCACTCCCAGCTCTGTCCCTTCCCCTTGTCTCGCTGTCCCCCTGCAGTCCCTCTCTGCCCAACCAGCCCCAGCAGGGCTGTATCCGAGCTGTGGACTGTCAGCAGCTCACACCACGTGGAATGGTGCTTGCACCCCTCTGCTCTTTGCTGCTGCCTGAGGGAAAAGGATGGATCCATTCTGCATGGAAACCCTGTGCTGGAGGAGGGGTGTTCTCACACAGCACTGGCTCAGCCATGCTGTCTACCTTGGGTAGGGGATGCTTGGTGCTGTCAGGGGCTGCACCTGCACGTCTGTCCCCGCAGTACACGGGATGTGACAGAGCAGCCCTGCTCCATGGCAGCCCTGTGACATTGAGAATTGCTGCGAATGACTGCAGCAGTAGTCTGTAAGTGGTGAAAAGCCAATGTACTGATAATGCTGTGACCTTCGGATAAGGTGGGTACGTGGGGTTCTGTTCTCTGCAGCCTGGAGATCTGGTTCTCCTGCAAGGTCTCAGCATCCTGACTGGGGTAAATGGTATCATGTCGAGACATAACTGCTCAGATTAGTGAATTCCTTCAGTAATGCAGTTTTCATCGAGGAAAATTAGAGGAGACATTAACACAACAGTTAACAGCAACTGAGTGCTGGGGGGAGATGTGTCGGCTTGCTTGTTCTGTTTATGGGCTTCATACAATTCCATCAATATTGATGTGTGATGCCTTTGATTTTGACACTAATCATTGCTATGAATTAAATTTGCAGCCATATAATTAGGAGTGCTATTAATAGGGCCTCAAGCTAAGCACTGCTGTGCTAGTTGTCTTCTTCCTGATGGAAAACGGTGTCCACGGAACTCAGCTAATGTGGTCTGCCTGGTGGAGGATGGGACTGATGTGGAAATTGCACTTGTTGCATTTAGAGGTGCAGAGACATGGGAAGGGCAGACTTAGAGGTTGCCTGAGAACCGTGCTGGAGTTGCTCCAGAACTTTTGAGTTTGCTGTTTTTCTTTTAGAGCGGGAGGGAGCAGGGCTTGCAGGAATAGTTACCCTCCATTCCCCAAGGCTGAAGGGCTATTGCAAGCCTGGTTTCTATTCTAGCTGCCCTTGTGCAAATCTGTCCCTTTATTTTTCTCCCCCAGTGCTGTTTGGCTCTGTGGCAGCAGGCACAGCACAGTGGCCAGGCTGCCAGCGCCGCTCTCCGCTCAAATCAATCTTGTCTTTCATCCCAAGAGGTGTGCTTCTTATTAGATCTAATAAATCAGTGAAGTGCCCTTCATTCAGCTTGTCAATGGAGGGCATTGTTTGTGATCAAGAATAAATAAATGTCTGTCTCTTCTATGTCTGACCGTGCACAGTCCAAGTGCTGTTTTGCCATCGCGCCGTCTGTGCCTGCGCCAGGCAGAGCCCTGCAGCATTGCTGAGCCTCTCGGGCTGACTGTGCACATGGGGAAAGGCAGCACGGTGATGCTGGTGGTTTTATCCCAGCACTGACCTGCTCTGAAGAACAGCTGGAAGGTTTGGGATGCATTGAGCTGGAGCTGCCTGAGAGCTGCTCTCTGCATGCAGAGGTCGCTTCCACAAAGCAAAGCTCTGCGCTTTGCAGCCTTGCAGTTTTGCATGAGAACTCAGGAACGGAGCGCTTGGTGAGTTTGGAGGTGAAGGGGACAGTGACAAACAACTGTCAATTGCTGTTCTGCAGTCCCAGAGCACCCCATCCCCATTGCATTGCTCTCATGCACGGCTTGCAGCGTGCAAGGTGACCTGCGAGGAGCTGGGTGGAATCTGTCTGGAGGAAAGGTGCTGCAGGAAGATGTCGAGCTGTGATGCTCTGACTCGTCGTTTCCTTGCTGCATGCACAAATGTGCACATTGCTGGCTGCCCAGTGCTCAGCAAGGCAGAGAGCCCTGCAGGGCACTGTTGGAGCAAGGGGAAGCAAACTTCTGAGTGCATTGTGGTGTTTTGGCGTGTGAGGGTTTTATTCAGCTTGGCTGATTTAATTTCTTCCATTTGTGGCTATAAAACAGATCTTTCCCAACGAAGCACATGTCTGAACCTGTCCTTATCTGACTTCATTCTACAGATGCTTATCTCATCCTTCAATATACCCTTAATTATCGCTCCTACGTGTATTTTGGAGCACTTCAGGACAAACAGTTGCAGCAGTGTGCAGAGGAGCCCAGAGGCCGTGGGGCTGTTCCAGCCCACAAACCCCACAGCAGCAGTGGCAGGAGATGCTCAGTATCACCCCGTGTCCCTGCAGGGGATGGAGCAGCTCAGGAACATCCTTGATGCCTCTTGGAGGCACGAAATTGGCTCCTCTTCTCCCAGCATCTCTCCTCCAGTTCTGTTATCTGTTGCCTAGCAGAGGGAAATGAAAGAAAGGAGAATTTTGGATGTGTTTTAGAGCTGCTGGAGAGCTGAGGGGCAGGTGTTCAGGAGCTGCTATGTGAAATGAAGCCAGGTGGGCTTGGAGGCAGCTTTAATCCGTTCCTTGGCTCACGAGGTGGTGATGAGAATGCTTCTTTCCAGGCTTGGGCACCTTGAAAAATCAGCTTGAAATGCAGAGTGCAACAATGGCGTTTGATTTGTTTCCAAATGGAGTGGGGCCACAGGAGCAGAGAGCATGGGGGGATTCTGTGGGGGGGTTCTGCACCTCAGGGGTTTGGTCCCAGCCCTCAGCAATGGCCCTGAGCATCCATCCTTGCACTTTGGGACACATATACCACGAAGCTCTCCCACTTGTGCACTCATGTTTTTTTTTAATCTTGAACGTATTTAGAAGATAATTAATCCCCACACCTTGCATAGGAGGAGGCATTAGATCCCTTATGAGGATGAAGTGAGGCAGAAGTTATTCCTCCTCCAGTTCATGCTGGAGGCAGAGCAGCATTTTCGTGTGGTTCAGTAATGCTTTTTTTTGTTGTTGTTTCTTTTTTTTTTTTTTTGTGGAAAACATCAGGAAAGGCCAAACTGCTCTGTGAATTCACAGTGGTTTTGCTGCCTACTCCCTGCTTCCCTCTGGGTGTGAACTTGAAGAGGTTGCTGTGCTCTGGACACGTTCTTGGCTCCTGCCTCTCCATCTGTGAGTGAGAATGTTGTGCTCTCCTTGGGGTACGTGTTGCACTGCAGGCTTTTAAGATCCTCACTGAGGTCAAACAGTGCACGTTTGGGTCCATTTGTAGCATCTTAAATCCCCGTGTGGCAGGAAATGCTGCGAGATGGCCACGCCACGTTGCTTCTATAAATGCCTCCTCGAGGCAAAAAGAGCAAAAATGGAAAACACAAATGTTCAGAGGGGAAGGGAAGGTGCACGCAGAGAGCTGTGCTTTGGGGCTGTCCCCCACACTGCCCTCCCTCTGTGTTCTTCATCCGCACCATCAGCTTCACCACCCACTGCTGTTCCCACTGCTTCTTGCTGCTGCCCAGGGCAATGGCAGTGATAGTGGGGGTGTAAAATACAGCGTAGTTTGCAAAGGCAAAGCCATCACTGGGACATCTGCTGATATTTATGGGAGTGCCAGGCAGGTGTGGCTGGGATGCAGCCGGTCCCTATGTTAGCAGGAGCCCATTATGCCTGCAGTGATGCATGCTCTGCACACCTCCCTTCCTTCTCCTCAGGAGAAAAGCAGGTGCCTGTGTGCCTCAGGTCTTCAAAGTGCAACCAGCAGCAGTGATTGCAAATAGCTTCTCCAGGACCCACACCTCCTCCTTGTTGCTCCTTCTCTGTTGGTTCCACGTCTTTACATCTCACAGATATGTGCAGATGAAAGCGATGTGCATTTGAAATGAACGTGAGCACAGTACAGCCTTCTTATTATACAGTGTGGGTTTTTTGGGTGGTTTCTTTTTTTTTTTATTTCCTTTTTTTTTTTTTTTTTTTTTTGTGGTATACTGCTAAATTATTTATCGTGTGCTGGGTTTTAATCTCATAAACCTGCCTGCAGGCCTTGTGCTTTGCAGCCCGAGCATCCTGCAAAGCATGAGCGGTGGGTGAAGGTGCTCATGGCTCATCCCAGCCTGGCCTTCAGCACTGGGAATTTGGTCATGGCACTGTGAAATAAGTAATGGGAAGAATCTGGAAGATGCAGGCTGAGGGACAGGTAGGGCTGTGGAGTGTGAAGGGGATGATGGGCTGCTTTGCTCTGATCAGAGGCACAGCCTGAGCCCTGCAGAGCCACGTGCTGTTCCTTGAGGAGCATTAAAGCACAGCCAATGCCTGCTGGAACGCATCGATAAAGCGCTCTTTTTAGAAGCATTTCTGCTTCTCTAGCACAAATGTGTTATTTCTTGTTTGGATGCATGGTTTTCTTCGTTCACTTTTATTACTAGGGACATTTACATGAAAACAGCGTGTTTTGCTCTCCAAAGCATATTCCCCCATCACAGCTGTGCTGCTCAGCCCCTGCAGTCTGTGCCTTCCCTCAGAATGGGGCTGAACTGGGGCACCCAAATAGAGCTGGAACACAGCACCGAAATTCCTCATCAGTCCAAATTTCAGTCTGAATGATGGCCTTCCTGTGGATTCAGTGTATTTTTCTTTGGTGCTTAGCCATCATAGGATGCAGCACTGCAGTCCCCCAGTTAGAACCTTGCGCCTGGTATCTGATCGTCCCAAAGACCGCCCAGCTTGTGAGAAGGGTCTAGCCCCACTGCCCTGCATTTTTAGGGGCTCTGGCTGCTGCTTCATGGAAGCAAATGATTGGGGAGAAGTGAAATTCCAGCCTGCTGCTTCCCTCCCCCCTGACCCCGCTGCGTTTCTTCCTGCTGACCCCTGCATATCAGCACTGCTGACCTTTGGTATTGGGGGGAGGAGGGCAGGCAGAGGACGGGGGGAGGTTGGATGCTTTTGGGGGTGGGGAGGTAAAACTGGAACCAAATGCTGGATGGGGATGGGCTGGTGCTGGAGATGGGCTGAGTGCACACGCTGTGCTGCTTTGCTGCTGCTCCATCACAGAGCCTGCTTTGCATGCTTGCTGGAATGCTTAGTTTCCTCAAATGCAAAATGTGAATCTGGCAGCTGAGCTCCTGTATCTCATCCCCAGCACCTTACACTGACTTTTATTGGCTGCAGAGATGGGGCAAAACCACTGCAGACTGTGCTGGTGTGGAGCAATAGCTCTGATAGAACCAGGTACACAGTGTGATGCTTGTGTGTGTTCATAGTGCAGCTTGATGGTAGCTCCTGCTCCACATCTGCTCTGGCAGCAAGCTCTGATGGGCTGTAGTGTTCTGTACCATCCAGGCTGGCTGAGCCCTGCAGAGCATCTCTGGCCATCTCCCATGGCAGCAGGACCGAATGCTGTTATCTGGTGCTGAAAGTTTTAACACAAGGCAGAGACAGAGGGGAGTCAGGGAAAATGTTGGCTGCTCCCTGCCTGCCCTGTAGGGAAAGCATTGCAGCTTTTAATTTCTTTTTGCTATTCCCTCTGGTAAACCCCTGAGTTCATGTTATGAGCAGCCTTTGCCACTGTGCCACGAAACTCTGCAGCTCTGCACAGTGCCCACCCAGCACTCTGCACACCCACCCTTGCTTTGCACAGCTCAGCCTCACCATCATCCCAGCTCATCCCAGCACAAACACACCGCCTGCAGTCCCACATCTCCACGCATTGCACTCTACCCCTGCAGAGCCCTGGGAGCTGCACTGTGTTGGTATGCAGGATGCTGCTGGGATGGATGTGCAGCCTGGGAGTGCTCAATATCCCCCTGACAGGTAGAGCCCCCGCAATGGGATGTGGTCACATCCATCACCCAGCAGCACAGGTGCAGCCGTGGCCCTGCACCCGCACAAAGACTCTGTGTGAAGGGAGGATGCAGTAAATGTCTGCCTCTCGCAGATTTATTCCTTCATTAGGTATTTAAATACATTCTGCTGTATAGGATGCTTCTGAGAGGCTGCTGCTTTTTTTCTCCCGTGGAATAAATACAAAGCGCTCCCCCTGGCCTCTGCTGCTGCCCTGGGAGTTGGGGTTCGTGGCTCAGCCCTGAGACCCTGCAGGGCACCTGGCTGAGCTTTTCGGGCCTCACTTCATCCCTGTGCTCAGCATTGTGGGCACTCGCAGCAAAGTAAATGCTCCAAACCCAGCAGTCATTGAACCAAACAGCCCGGGGAGGAGCAGGGATGCTAAAATTAGCAGAAGTGCCCCAGGCAGGGGGCCACCTGGGGCTTTGTTTAGTTTCACACCAACTTTCATCTCTTTTATTTATCATTTGGGGCTGACTGATGGATTTTGTTCCCTCCTCCATAGGAGGGGAGCTCTTCTGGCTCAGCCAGGCAGAGTCCCCATTACCCCCCATTGCTCCCCCCAGCCCAGGCTGCATTCTCTTGGGCAGCTGGACTGTGTGTGGTTGCTTTAAGCTCCGAACACTTAAAATGTAAGGGAAGTTTTGAGCACTGATGAGTCTGGCAGTGATGCTCTGATGTATGAAAGGCTTCAAATCCAAATGTACCTGTGCCCATATAACAGTGCCAGCTTGGGTTTGCTGATGGAGGGACATCATGCCACATAGGGATAGTTTTCTAAAGGTGATTTTCCTGCTATGTATTGCCTTATAAGAGCCTCCCCTCTCTGTTCTCAGGGTGGGTTTTGCAGTCCTTCTGCCCAGTCCTTCTCCCCTGGTGCTGGGGGTGGCTGCAGGGCAGCAGCAGCTCAGCTCTCTGTATGCTCTGCTCCCGGCTGTGCTCAGCTCCCAGCCCTGTGCCAGCTCTGCTGCGTGCCCACAGTTGTCCTGAAAATAAACAAAATCCCATTCAGCCCTGGTCAGTGAGGCAGTTTTTGGGTGATTTCCAGCAGAGAGAAAGCTGGAGAGGATTTAAATCATGGGGCTCTGGTACGAGGTTTGAGAAGCACAGCAGCCCAGGCAGAGCCCAGGTCTTGTCACAGCCCCACAGCTTTGGGCAGTGGGGTCAGGATTTCATTTTTCCTTTGGGAATGGCTCACTGCATGAAATATTCATCTTCACCCAGGGCGTGTTTTAAAAGCCTGCTACCTTCCACTGCACCATTGTTCATCCCTCCCGCATCTCTGGCTAAATTAAGACTTTCTTAGAAATGCACAGGTTAAAAGTTTAAAAGCTTAAGGTTTCATTCATAATTCACGTGTCAATGAGGCTTTGATTCCTCCCGGGGAAGCAGCTTCCTCTCTGTGATGCATGTTGGTGGGGTCACCCTTTGCCCAGGGAAGGTCCCTCAGTACAGTGCAGGATTCTCCAGGGGTGCTGATGGGGAAGGCAGAACCCTTCACTTGGGGTCATCGATTGGAATCTGACCCAGGGCACCGGGTGCCAGAAGTCATTAATGTCTAATGGCTGCTCAGCGCCCTGTGAAAAATGAGTCTCTGGGTTTTGGTCTCATTCCCTGTGTGGTCAGGCATCCACTGTGCCCCCAGTCCTGCTGTTACCTTATCTGATGGCCTTCAGCTGCGTGATGCCACCAGCGATCTTCAGGCATCCACACTGCTCCCATTGTGCCCTTCCCATCCCTCTTCAGCCCTCTGACACCTCCCAACCCATAGCCTCTCCTTGTGCCCAGGGCCACTTGGCTCGGCTCTCCCTTCCATCCCACAATGCTGATGGTTTTGAGAGGGATTAGAAGAGACCTGGAGGAGCCTAGGAACTGGGTTTGGAACTTGTCCCTTCTGGGAGCCTTTTGCCTTCATTCTCTCACAGATAAATCTGCTTTCAGCACTGGGCATGGCACGGCACAGTGGCCGCTGCTGATCCTCCCCCCAGGTGTGCAGGGATCTCCCTTGGCCATTCTCCTTCAGAATTAAATCGCTTTGAGATATAAACCAGAGTGGGATTTTTTCCTTTCCCCCTTCCCCTTTTTTTGTCCTCCAGCCCACCCAAGTACTCATTGGTGGCAGGAATGGGATCAGGAATCAGTAAGGTTAAAGAAAAGCATCGAGTCCAGCCATCAACCCATCTTCACCATGCACATTAACCACGTTCCTTCACCCAGTATTGTGCCACTTCTGGTTTAAAAAAGGACATGGGGGGGGATTTAGATTGGACAGGGGAGATTTAGACTGGATATAAGAAAACAGTTTGTTACAGTAAGGACAGTGGGGCTTTGGCACAGAGAGGCGGTGGTGCCCCATCCCTGCAGATGCTCCATGCTGGACGGGGCTCTGAGCACCTGATTGAGCTGTAGGTGTCCCTGCTTACTGCAGAGAGTGGGACCAGATGGCCTTTAAAGGTTCCTTCCAACTCAGGCTGTTGTGTGATTCTCGGGTGGGATTGGCAGTGCTGTGCACCAACTCAGCTCAGCTCAGCACTGCACAACACGACACAGCCCAGCTCAGCACAGCTCCCAGTGCCCTGCTGGCTCCCAGTGGCCACGTCCCAGCTGGAGAGGGGGATTAGAGCCGAGCCCGTCTGGGCTGGCAGATGCTGTGTTAGCTGATCTCCTGCCTTCAGTGCTCCGCCGTGAACCTTCACAGCCATTCCTTCAGATTTTTCCAGGGGTCGGGTTGATAATGAAGGGATTAATTTAATTCCTCCCTCCCCACCCGCCTTCACCCCAAGCTTCCCAAGCAGCTGCTCTGTGCCTGTTCATCTGTCTGTGTTTTTATTGGCATCGTTTGGGCCATGGCCAGTGCTGAGCTCGTGACCTGGCTGGGGATGAATGCAGCATGAGCTGGCGTGGCCGAGAGCCCACAGGCTGTGGTTTCTCTCCTGATGTGCATCGATGGTGGCAGCTCCTTATGGGTGTCCCCTGGGTTTCCCCTCTCAGGATCTCAGTCCCTTCTCAGGGAAGCTCTTCCAGTCACAAAGGGGCTGGGCAGCTCTCTGGCTGTTTATATGCATTAATCCTTTACAAGCACAAGGTCTATTTCCCATCAGTCCTGAAATAAGCCCTTCTGCTGATTTTGATGCACTTTGACTAAATATCAGCCTACCCCTCGGCTGCCTTCAGTTTATCTCCTCTCGGTGGATCTGCATGTCGTGGCCCAGAAGGATGCTCGGCTCTTTGCACATCGCTGCCAGCATCCTCCCCGTGTCCCTGTGCGTGGTGCATGATGTCTGAGCTCAGAGCAGCACTGTGTCCAACACTGGCAGTTTGTGCTCACAGCCTCTTCCCAGCCCCTCTCTGTGCCCCATGGCCATGGGGTTTGGGCTACATGGGGGGATTTTTATCCAAGCACTGTTACTGAAGGAGGAATTTAAGTGAGATTGAAGGCACGTGCTTTCAGGGAATCATTTTCCAAAGCTTGTGGGTTTAGTGAGGAGAAACAGCTCAGATTCCCAAGGTCTGCAGTTCCTCATTTGGTTGTTGCTCTCCCAGATTCTCCCCACCACTTTCACCTGCTGCTGTGGCTCCATATGCTCGCAGCTCTGTAGGCACATGCATCTCCCATGTGCCCAGGCAGATAAATATTGCATCCCTTCTCTAGTACGTGACAGTTACCCCAGGCTGTCATGTTCCTACCTGGCTATGCTGTTCCTGCTGGTTTTGTCCATGAAAAGGAGATTGACAGTGCTGGGAATTGGCCGCCGGTCCCAGGAGGAGCAGCTCTGCAGGTTGTGCTGGCATCTGGACACATCAATCCACAAATGTGGGAACAGCTTAGCAGGGAATTGTGGTTTAGGTTACAGCAAGATCCCAGAATGAGCACATCTGTGTTCAGTCCGCAGCGCTCTGTCAGACTGAAACGAAGGAGAAAAAAAAAAAAGGGGGGGGAAAAAAAAAGATTTTACAGGAGTTTTTGTGCCCTGGGGGGAGCTGTCTCCCACTTTGTAACGGCGATGTAAAACCCACTTGTGGTTGTTCCCTCTCCTTTCTGTTGCCTCCCTGCACTTCCCTTTCCCATTGCTTTTCCTGGTGGTGGTGCTCATTGTAGGGCACCCCGTGCTGCTCAGGAGGGACATGGTTTGCAATGAGCCTGGGCTCATTAATGGGTGTTAAGCACATGGGTGTTAAGCACACCCATGGGGTGAGACCCAGCACGCTGAGGGCATTCAGGTGCCAGCTGCAATGGGAGCACGCTGCACCTTAAATCAAGGACCGCAAAGCATTTGAGCTCTGAAGCTCTTGTGAGATTGCCAACTGGAATGTTAAACAGCTGTGGTTTGTGTTATGAAGAGGAGATATTGGTAATGCCTGGTCTTGCTGCTGTTTGGTAGCAGGCAGGAGGAAGCAGCCCGTGCTGTGCCTCTGCTCCCAGGAACTGTGCATAGAACTGTGGGCACGTGCAGGTCAGTGCCTGTGGCATTTACATGGAGGCAAAGCAATAGGAGGTGGGAGCAGGGAGCCCCCCACCATCCCACTTCTGCTGCTCCACTCTGCATTATTCAGGGCTGTCGGGGTGTGATTTGTATTCTTTATGGCCAAGCAAAGGCACCATGGGGTCTTTGATTCCCTTTGGGAGGAGATTACATGAGATTGCAGAGAGACTGGCAGGGAAATTGCTTGAAATTGCACCTATCATAGCACGCATGTACACGGGGATGTGCACGTGTGTGCTCCTCTGTGCTGCTTGCAGGGAGCAGGGTGGGTTCCTGCAGGGAGCAAACTCGTGCCCAGCAAAGCTGTGTGGTGTGGGGCGGTGGGAAAACGTGGTGCTCTGAGGAGATCAGGAGCTGCAGTTGTACAGAGCACAAGGGAAACCTGTGCCAGAGCCTTTCACGCCTCCTCTTGCCTTCTTCTACTCAACGTTTTTGCTCAGATAGCAGTGGGGACCTGTGCATCATTTATTCATGCTGCAGCAATACACAGCAAATCCCTCCACCACTTCTGTGCTTTCTGTTCCCTTTGCACGGCCCCGCAGAGAACATACCAGGATAGAAAATGAAACAAACTTAACGTCTGGAAAAGGAGGACGGAGCGGTGTGCCCATGGGAATGGCTGCAACTGGTTTTGGAGGTCCCACCTGGATCCCATTGCCTCCATCGCTGCACCCCAACCCCAGCATGGCCCTCTGCACTGTGTACAGCTGCAGCCTGTGCCCATGGCACGGCTTTGCCCCGTCCTCGTGCAAAACACACAGAGCAAATGGAGAGTGACAGGAAAGGGTCACTGCTCCAGGTCGCCACCAAGGTGCTGGAGGAGATAATCAGACCCTTTTCTTTTCGGTTCAGTGCCCAGCAAAAAAAACAGAGCCTTGCAAGCGTGCCGCAGAGCAAAGCCCACAGCAGCAGCCACTTTGCTGGAGAACTTTTCCCCACTGGATGCATTTGTGAAGTGTTGTGCACTCCCTCGGGATGCGCTGGGGCACGGCAGCCAGCTTGCATTAGCATTCCTATTAATAACACTAAATAGCAAACATGCTTTATATAGGTGTGAGCAGAAATGGAAGATGTCGTTATTAAGATAGAGCTGCACTGAACGAGACCCCACTCACTGCTGGAAGGGTCTGTGCCAGCCTCACAGTGATGGTTTGCTGCTGTTGAGTTCAACTCTTCTTCCCCAAATAAGGCTGTGCTTGTGATAGCATCACTGAAAGGCTCCCGGCAGGGGATGTTTTGACAGAAAGTGTGATAAAATGTAATGCAGTGGATATTGTCCCATTTGCGATTTATGAGGAATTCTGTAACCTAGGGGGGATTAATTCTGCATCGCGTTACGGCACATCGGATAGGTTCTCTCCTCGTGCTTGCTGTTTCTCTGCGTGCATAATGAGCAAACCTAGTGATTTTTTCCATGATAATGAAGCATTTTGTGGCGGAGCTTCAGCCACCCCTCTCCCTGCCTGTAAATCTCCGTGCTTCATCTCTGGTGGTTGCAGAGCAGCAGTGATCACCTCCTCCAACACAGTGCATGGAAAGCCCCATTCCCTGCTCCCAGACCCCAGCATGGGGGTGTTGTGCTGGAGCTGCAGGAGACCCACAGCAGAGGGCAGGGAGGTGTTGCCAGATGCATTGAGATGCGTTGCCATTATGCAGACACGAGGGCTGCACTCCTGAAACCCATCCCCGGAGCTCAGCCCCGTGCTTCGCTCCTTCTGCTGTCGCTGAGCAGAGTGAGGTGATGCACCCAAATGCCACGTGCTGCTGGGGGAGCTCTGGGAGCTGCATTTCAGAGGCACCTGACAGCTCAGCAGGGAAAAATCAATGGGCCTGGCGTGGTTTTGAGAACCTGTCCATGCTCAGCGAGCCCGTGTGCGAGCGATCAACAACTTGAGGAGGCAGATTTGTTCCTCGCCGCCTGTTTCTGTCGGCTTTTCTTTGCCTTCTCTTGCCCCCGTCCGCCCATCTCTAAGCCCGACTCTTTTGCATGATCGTCTCCATTTGCATTTCCAGCAGATCCGCTGACACTTGGCTGGACTGTGGGTGAAGCTCTCCTTGAAATGAGCCCGCGCACAGAGTTTGTTCTGGGGAGATAAGAAGGGAAGCGGCAGGGAGGGCCTGGGGGGAATTATGCATGTGAAACTGCGCTGCGAAATGAACACCAGCAGCCACACTCCGGGCCAGCAGCACTTTGGTGGGATTTATTTTGGAAGCAGCATTTTTTTACCGTGGGCAATAGACTCATCTCCCTCACCCCAGCAGCTCTCAATCCCGGCTGGGGAAGCCAAAGGAGGAATTGTCTGCTCGCTCGGTCTGAAGTTGCTCCGTAGTGCTGGCAACGTGATACCAAAGAGGAATTTTAATTTCATGCTGTGTAAGAAGAGTGCATGCAACAGTAGCAGCCGTATGAATTTTCATATGAATAGCTGCACAGTATTCATAACAGGGCAGCAGTGTTGTCCCGCAGGTTTTCATTCTTCTCGTTTCTTTGCTGTTTTCACATTTCCCTTTGCTGTCCACCCATTCTAGCACTTGCTGAAATGGAAAGTATGTCCCCGCCAGATGGAGGCACAAAGTGACGAGCCTGTTTGTCAGCTACACTGCAGTTGGCTGCAGAGACCTTTTGTTGCTTTGATTTCTGTGCACTCCAAGTGCAAGTCTGTTTGCACGGGAAGGAACGCTTCCAGCCTCGTGCCCCTCTTGTTCAGCTGTGCACTGAGGGCAGTTTGGGAAAGCAGAGCCCATTTCTGCTGCTCTGTCCCAGGAACACCTCAATATCGTGCCTGGAGCTTCCTGCTGAGAGAGGTTTGCTGTTTGCTGGGCTGGGGACCACTGCTGTCCTGCAGCTTCCCCAGTGCTGATGGGGGCCGCAGGTTTCACCGAAACAATATCAGCAGCAAGGAATTTGGCTTTGGGAAAATGACGTGATGAGAGCTGCCTTAAAATTCGCTTCAACTTCTCCTAGTAACGCAGTGAGGCTGGCTGCTTTGCCAGCACCTGTGCTAAGCTGCTCGCTAATGCACCCACACAACCCCGCTCGTCCTTACAGCCAATCTGTTCTGCAGTTAGGACAGGTGGATAAATCCTTCTGCCTGCAGACACTGCTTTCCGATATTCTGACATGGCAGCAAAAGGCATGGATTGAGGAAATCCTTTTCAGCTGCTGAAGAGCTGCCTATGCGCAACAGGAGATGAGCAAAGGAATACAAGGGAAACAGCAGAGCCAGCCCTGATGCTGGCAAGCTGCTGGAGGAAGGGTTTTCAGCGATGAGATTGGTCCTCCCCTGTCCCCAGTGCATCCCTCTGACAGCCACTGGAGCCCAGGGTGACAGTGGGGCTGTCAGGCTGCAGGTGGGGGCACAGCCTGGGCTGATCCCACACTGCGGATGCTGGGTTTAATGCTTTCCTTCATGGCTGCAGATTGATACAGCTGGGAAGCACATGAAAGGGTTCTGCAGCAACGCAGACGTGTAATTAATAAAACACAGATTTCCATTTGAAACCGTTGCCCGAAATAGCTTGCTGATGGAGGAAGAGCTGTCTGCTCACACGAAAGAGCTGAGTTTGCAGCAGTGTGCTGAGCTGCCATGTCCTGGGCAGGGATGGGAGCATTGGGCTGAGATCATAGAGCCAATCATAGAACCACAGAGTCATTCCTGGTGGAAAAGACCTCTGAGATCCCCAAATCCAACCCCAGCCTACCCCTCCGTGCCCACTGCAGTGCCACATCTCCATGATTCTGGGATCCCTCCAGGGATGGTGACTTCACTGCTCCTTGGGCAGCTGTGCCAGTGCATCACCGCTCTTTCAGAGAAGCAATTTCCCCCAATATCCAACCTGAGCACCCGCTGTCAGCCTGGCAGGGAAGTGGTTAACAGCAAGGGCTGCAGAAGAGCTGCCTCAAGTGCAGGTTAATAGGCTGGAGTGACCGAGAAAACTTCCCCTGAGCACTTGTAGAGGCTTTGGGATCCTCTTATAAATCAAAGCATGCAGGTCGCCTGCAGGTGTGGGTGCACAGAGCTGTGCTAATGAGGCCACCAGCGCCCTGCCCGGCCCCGAGCTCAACACACACTGTCTGCAGCAGATGACAGGGCACGTTCTGCAGGAGGGAAGGGGCAGGCTGGGGAAAGGCAGTGTGGGCTGCTGTGTTCCCAGCGCTGCAGCGGCGTGCCGAGCTCCTCGTGTTGCTTTTCTGCTAATTGGAGTTGGCTGTAACCGATGTAGAAAGTGACGGCCTTAGGGAGATGAGATCGTTGCTTGGGTTGTTTTGTTTGTGTTTGCCTGGGATTAAATACAGATGGAATTATGAGGGAAAAAAGCTGGCTGTAGGGAGGAGGCTCTGTGGAAATAAATGTGATGGAAATGGAGGTGCCATGGCTGTGTTGTGGCTCTGACAACATGAGCCAGAGGCAGAAGGTGCTGGAGCTCTGTTGCATATCCCCTGCTGGTTCCAAGCAGAGCTGGGCTGGTCCTGGCTGTGCCCTGCTGGACTTAGAAGGGGGAAAGGGAGAAATAAAGCAGCCAGCACCCGGATGAACCACATGCAGCTCATATAGCAGCTCCCATGGGCCTCTGATTGCCTTGCTTTATTGGGGATTGAGGGAAGAATTTGTGTTGGATAGAAGGCAAAGAGACCACAAACCGGTCAACACACTCCCACGCCAGTGACACAAGGGTGTTAGTGGGATTTTGGCAGGAAGAATTTCCCCAAAGCTGACTCAAAGCTGGAGGAATTACTGAGAGGCTGAGAAATGAAATAGACCACATTGCTGTGACCGCTCCAACCGCAGCCCATCGGGCACAGCTCGGCTGTGTGAGCAGTGCTGGTTTGAAGGGAGGCAGGAGGGGGGGGGGTTGGCTCAGTGCAATGCAGGCAAGCAGCTGGGCTTGCTCTCCTCGGGGGCTTCTCTTTAAAAGGAGCTTTGAGTTGATAAATTTTTGCTCGTTTTTGTATAAAGAAATCTCCCTGGCTTTGATGCAAAGGAGCTGCTCGCTCTGCTCGGTGCCGGGTTGTTTACAGAGCAGCAGTGTGATGGGGGGCAGAGAAACAGAGATGGGCAGCCCAGAGCCCAATCGTCTGAGCTCCCAATCATTAAGCAGCCCCAGTCATTCCAGCCTGCTGGATGGTTTGGTGAAGGCACATCCTGGCTGTGTTCTCTGCTCTCCCTGGCACAGACATCCACGTTCTCCATTCCTCACCCATCTGCTTCCACTTTCCCAATTTCTAACACTTCACCCATGAGACTTTGCCTCTGTTTGGATGAATGGAGAAGAAAAATGCCCCCGGAGGTCATACAGCACCTGGGATGGATTCTGGCCACACATGTCCCTGTGAGAGCTGCATTGCTCACAGCTGGACCACGTCTGCATCGAAGCCCTGGGTAGCAGCACTGAGGGATGCTCTGGGGGCAGGGGAGCAGACCCAAAGCCAGCCGCTGCTGCGGCTCCTGGGGACCTGGTTTGCTCAATTTGTGAGTGACTCTTTGTGGTTGTCACTGTGGAGGAGCAGTCCTGAGGACATCAGCCCCACTGCTGCTGTGGAACTGCTCAGTGCTGCTGAGGATCACGGACCTGGAGGACAGCAGAGAGGTGTTGCCTCTGTTCAGTGATTGAACCGCACGCGGTATTTGCCTAACCAGCTAGACCTGAGTTGCTGTTCAAACAGTGCTTCTCTGCCCGCCGTTGGCAATCGGGGAGCTAATTACACTGGATTAGGGTTTTTCTCTTAATTACATGAAAAATTTAGCGCAGCTGATGTTCATGAGGCTGCAGGGGATTAGGGTGGAAGCCATGTGTTTATCTACAGGTCAATTACAGCAGCGTGGTGTGGCTGCATCTCTGCCATCCACAAGCCCCATCCTGAGCCCATCTCCTGCTGCTGATGTTGGGCCACGGCTGCGACGTGGGGTTGGGCACAAGGATGGATTGGCTCAATTGGTGTGAGCAGTCGGTTGTGGGGTGGGCAATGGTTGTGGGGCAGCCCCATTGCTGCCAATGGAAGTGGGGCTCAGGGCTCTGAAATTCTCTCACATCTCTGACAGAACAAGGTGAGATTTGATCAGTAACACTGAAGCTTTTGGAGCTACAAGATAACAAAAATCGGGTTCTTTTATTTCCTTGTAGGCTTTGGCCTCTGGTTGTGTGCACTTTGGCTCGCGGTGGTGTTGTGCAGGAAGCCCAGCTCATTTGAAACATATTTCTTCCATGGTGTTTGCGATGAGGAAAGGGAATGATATTTCCTGAGGAACTTCCTGCCTCCACCTGCCGGCCAGAGCTGGCCGAGGGCAAAGCAGAGCTTCCATGTGGCACTGTGAGGGGTTATCTCCCCATAGGGAGAATGGCTGCTCCGTTGGAACGAGCCCTGTGTTAACCCATCTGTCTGAGAGGCTTTTATTCCATTTTATGCAGCTGCTTGAGGTCAGCAAACCAAACTAAGCCAGAGCAATCCCTTTGGTGTGAAATGTGCTGCTGCGGGGGGTGGCACGTGGGTGGTGACGCTGCACACTGTTCATCTGGAAGGGATAGGAGTGCAGATCCGGGGCTGCTCAGGGACCTGGGCAACACTGAGCGTTTCCCCAGTGCCTCCATCCCCATAAATAACACCAGTTCTGTGCTTCCCCCCTTGTTTCCTATCAGACACAGAAGACTTGGAGGAACTCAGCACCCCAGCCCAACCTTCCCTTTTTTCCCCATTAAAGTGAAGAAGTGCTGTTCCTACAGCACAGAAATGGGAACAGATGATCTGATGGAACTGGTGGATGTTTCTCCTCAGTTACAGCAGCTTGGACACTTTCACTGCAGAATCCATTTGGGCCTCCCCTGTCCCTCCCTCCCTCCACCCTCACTGGGGCTGCTTTAACCACTGCCTTTCATTCCCTTTCCCACTGTAAGGGAAGGAACTGATAAAAGCAGCAGAAAGCAGCAGGGTAAGTTGGGGAGGAATGGCAGAGGGTGGAGGAGCACATTGCAGCGAGGAGAGCGCAGCTCTTGTGATGCAGAGACGCCCAGCTCATTGCTGGCTCTCTGAGGCCAACACTCAGCCTCTTTGATGATTTCTTCACTCTGTGCCAAAACATAAAGCCTGCAAGCAGCACTCAGTGCTTCCCATTTCCCAGAGCAGCACGGAGCCTCCTCTTTAAAAATAATACAGGGATGTAAAGGGAGAAGGGTGCTTATGGCTGACAAAAGAAAAGGGAAGTCATTGCACATTGCGGCTCTTTATTCGAGGATGACTTAGAAGTGAAGGGGTTCTGTAACAGCTGCAGATGTGCCCCAAGCTCTCCTCTTCCAGGGGGACAAACCTGCAGGATGCTCTTAGGCTCTCTGCTTCTGATGGGCTGTGCTTCGATGCTGCTGGAAGGTGCAGGACCAGCAGCCCTGAGCTGATGCAGTTGTCTCTGCTCCATCCCAGAAGTCTATCCCTGAGCCCTCCATGCCCCCAGGTCTGCCTCCTGCTGCAGCTTCAGCCAAGATGTGCACATGGGGTGCTGGACCCAGTGCTGCAGATGCACTGCAGAGGAAGGTGACCCAGCCTGGCTCCCTCCCCCAGACCCGCTCCTAATGAATCCATCCCCGGAAGAACGCTGATTAATTAATTAGCAGCTCATTTGCATGAGGTGGCACGTCATTCAAGTTGTGCTGCTGCAAGTAGGGCTGTGACAAGGTGTGAGCTGACAGCTTTTCAAATAAAAAGTCTTTTAGGGGAATGATCTCCCGAACTGGCAGCTTTGTTCTGGTGAGCCTCTCACACAGTAATAAATTACAGACATGGGGCTGCTGATTAGTCTCTGCGTGGTGCCTCGGTGCCACCCTCCCTGTTTTACCTTGCAGGATCTGCTCTGCAGAAGGATGGAAGAAGGAAATAAGGGCAGGAGAGGCAGTGCTGGCGGGGGCATGGGCAGGTCTGGGTGTGCTCACAGTGCTTTGAGCTTTAGTGTCCAACATTTGGGACTCTCAGGGGATGCTCAAACGGCTGAGATCTTCATCATCATTGTTATGAGAGCCTGTGGAGTGCAGCTGAAGCTTTAGGACAGAAGGAAGGGCAGCGTTTTCTTTTTGTTTTTGACGTATCTTGCCTTCCCTGCAGATGGTCTCAGACCCTTGAAGATGATAAGAGCGAGGTCTCTCCTCACCTCAGCTGCACGTGCAGAAGGCTTGCAGCCCTCATGCAGGGGAGCAGGTGGGAAGAAAGCCCTGCTCCTGGGAGCAGCTCTGCAGCCTCGGTGCTGGGGTTGTGGAGCTGAGCTCACTGGTGCTGCTTGCTGCCAGGTTGGTGGGTTTGCCCCTTGTTCCCATGTGCTGCACCCCAGGGAGCGCTCCTGCTTCCAGGTGGTGACGGAGCCACTTAGCAACACTGCCAGAGCAGAGGAGCTGGGAAACAAGTGTGGGTGTGAAAGACAAACGCAGAGACGTTTTTGACAATGAGTATTGGATTTGCAGGAACATCAGATCTATAAATAATGTGGGTCATGATGGCTGATCAGCATGAGCTCACTGCTGTCCCCCCCACTGCTGTGCTGTACCTCGCTGCCTGCCGTCCTGCTCGCTGCACTCTCACTCTGCAAGAGACAAACCTGAGTCTGTGTCGATGGAAGGAGCAGCCGTGGTACCACAGTACCCAAGAAAAACTCCTGCTTGCAGTTCCCCTGCAATGCCTGCACACTGCTGGAGCTCTTTATAAAGTGCTGCTTCTCCCCAGTGATCCTGGGGAGCTCTGTGAGGACAGCCCAGTGGGGATCAGCGGGTGTATTTAATGTTTCTGCACTGCAGCTCTGGGAAGGAGGGATTTCCTCCTCCCAAGGAGAGTGGATCCTTTTTCCATAGCCACCCAGTCTGGTATCAGTGTGTTTTCTGCCATGAATCTCTCTGTAGGTCTTCCCCACGGGGATAGAAATAAGGGTGATGCTCACCAAGACAGATGGATTCTGTCCCAGTTTGGGGAAAAATGCATAAAGAAAAGATGACAGGAGAGAAAGAGACTAGAATGCGAGGGGGCCTCCAGGTAATGAAGTTAATTGGATATGCTGATTTAAATTGAACATGCATGTAAGGCTTGTCTTTAACTTCCTCACGGACATGTCTGTGATTTAAGGGAAAGATATGTAATGGGATTACTGTTTCACTTTAATTTCAAAGGGAGGACTTCCCACATGGAGAGCAGTGTGCCCCATCAGCCTGTGCTGTCCCTGAGCTCCTCATGTCCTCCTGAATGTGAGAATAGGGGGTGCCCAGATGGGAACGGGGGTGCTACATGGAGGGGAACAGGCAGTGCTGCATTGGGGTGCTGCCTGGTGGTGTGAGCACAGCCCCATGCAACAGGTCTGCTATGAGTTCACTGTGCAATCCCCAGCAAATCTCCACTTCCCTCTGCTTTATCAATGATGTGCAAGTGGCTCTGACCCAGTCCCAGGGCATCCCAAAGCATCCCAATGCCAGCAGTGCTCACTGGCAGCTGAAGAGGTACTTCACATGCAGAACAATTTCATAAAGGGCCTGAAGGGCTCTTGAAAACTTCTCATCTAGAGATGATGTGCAGTTTCTGTTCTGGGTTCTCCCCTCCTGCAGCCTGCTGTGCCTGTTCCCAGTTGTGGCAGAGGAACCAGCATGGGCTGTTGGGTGCATTGATGCCACGAGGAAGTGTGCTCCATCCGAGCATCTCACCTCATCATTTGGATGTGGTTGTGTACAGCCCAGCTTAATTAAACTGGATTAGGAAACATAAATCCCTTCCACAAAGATGATTTGGTGGAGGAGCACACAGAAGATCTGGGCTGGTATTTATTTATCTCATCCTGTCCTTGGGATCTTCTGCTCTGCTGAGTGTCTGGCTTGTAAGAAGTGCCCTCGGTGCCAGGTTGGGGTAGGAGAAACCCTGCAGAACTGTGGATGGAGGAGGAAGGGGAGGACAGCCCAGACCTCACTGCTCCATCCTGTTGCTGAGCCCTGCTGCCAGCCTCAGTCCTGCAGAATTTCCAGCAAAAATCCATCCTGGAGCTTTACAGGAAGCTGTAATGGGAAATGCCCAAGAGCCAAAACATGCAGCCTTAAATGACAAAAAAAATGGCAATTCTGCAGAGATGCACCTTGGCCGTGAGGGCTGTTCTTGTTTTCTTTTTCTATTTCAGGCAGTAGATGCAGTAACGCTCCAGTGCGCCTTCCCAGAGCCGATGCAGCTCCAGGAGAAGCATCCATTTTATGCAAATGCAATGTTGTTTGATGGCATTTGCCCCGAAGGGTTGGAAATCCCAGCATGAAGGGAGCAGTCGGCAGGCTGCAGGGTTGGCTGGGCTTTGCGCTTTGTCACTGTAAAACACAAAGAGCCAATACCCCACTGGGGCTGGATGTGGTGATCTTAAAGGTCTTTTCCAACCCCAGTGATTCTCAGTGATCTCAGCAACCCTCCTGGTGTGCTCAGGGCTCCTCCAGGCTGTGGCATACGGAGAGGATTTGGGATCTGCCACCCAACCAACCCGACGGGTGACCTTGCATCCAGAATGGGGAATCAGTCCCTGCAGCCTTGGAATACTGAGCACAAGCATTTCATCACGAGAGCCACCCTCATTGAAACGCTCATAATGAAAGCAGACAGGTAATTTAATCACGGAAAGTTCCTACAAAGAGATTCGGTGTCTTCTAATGGAAGCCTGCTGGGAGGAACTGGAATGGAATCCAAATGTGGGTACCAGCTGGGCAAGGAGAATACCTGAAACTTCAGCACAATGCATATGTGGGAGCTCCACGTTGAATTAGATCCCTGAATGGCTCATGCACTTATCACCGTGGGTGCTACTCTGCAACATGTACGTGACACAATATAGTATTTTGCTAATCTCCTAAGATAATGCAGAGCTTATGCCTGCAGGCTGCATTGTGGGGGTATTAGACACATAAATCTGCACTGTACCTTTGAAGGACTGTGGTTTCCTGAATGGAAAAGTGTTCTGCTTCATCACGCGGGGCGTTCTGCTGGGCTTGGTGCTCTGAGCCAGTGCTGATACTGGGATTTGCAGATTATGTCGTTAGGCTCTTTTCAGGCCATATTTGTAAACATGCATCGAGAGCAGCTGAGGAAAGTGCTCTGTCTGTCCCAGGTGACTTCTCCAATTCACACCTGAATGTGTGAGCCCGTGTTCTGCCCTCCTGTCTCCTGACAGTGAGCACGACTCTTGTCCTGATCACCTTTGGTTTGCGTTGCCAGCACTGCAGGCATCTCCCTGCACCCACTGCTCACTGTTGTGCTGCACTCACTCATTTCTGCACAGCCCAGTGCTGCTTCCCCTGTGATTTTCTCTCATGCCTCTTCATCCTGGTTGTACTGCAAGGAAGGGCTGTGGGGCCGCAGAGAAGAATGGCTGCCCTCAGCCCAGCCCCATCCTGCATCTCCCATCGGGTTGGGATCGTGATGCTGGGTCAGCTTTGCTCCCCAGGCACTCAGAAGTGAGCACTTCCCTCTCTCCTCCAAAACCTCAGACCTTTAAAAAGAGCAGCTCTAGGGTCCGTTTCATCACCCTTACCCTTTATCTTGTTGGTGTCTGCGGCACCATGTTTACTAATATGTATTTAGTGCCAGGAAGACACCTGTAAGGTTGGCACAGGGATTATTTCTGCCTCCAGACGTCAACGAGAAGTTTCCTGCTGCAGAGGTGATCCCTTTCTTCTTCCGCATGCACAGGAATCATCCTTCTTCTCGTCTGACATCATCATCTGTTGTCATGGAAACCGAACTCTCAGGAAGGGAGGCAGTGAAACACCCCAGCATCAGCATCTCCTCCTATTGCCCGGGCACTGTGTGGGGTGCTCACAGCTGGAGCTGCTGGGCTCACAGCTGGATGCAGGGTGCACTGCCAGTGCCTGGCCATGGGATGGGGCAGAGCCAGGCAGGATGCCCCATGGAGCCGGGCCGTTCAGGGCAGTGCTCCTGGCTCCAGCCCTGACCGCAGCTCCTGGTTGGAATTGGACTGCATGAGGCTCATCCGGTGGTATCTCTCTTCATTAGCCCTGTCTGACCTCATTACTCGAAAGAAGCTCAATGTAACGAGCTGCCGGTGCCCCCGAGGGAGCGCTGGAAAGCAGTTGTTTTGTACAAAGGTTGCTGATCCTTTGTGTCCGCAGCTTCCATTCCCATCTGGCTGCTAATCAGGAGTTTTGCATGGAAGCGGCTGACTCTGGCAGTGCTGTTTGTTCCTCAGGTGACTTCATGGCATTGTCCCTGTGTCCCTGGGTTGGTGCAGGATTGTGGTGGTGCCCCAACAGGGTTCGCAGGTCCAAACCACCTCTGGTTCCCAGCAGCTCGGGAAGTGACTGAGTTGTCCCCATTGGCACAGGTGCAACTGAAGCAGGATGTGACCCTCTTTATTTGGATTTTGCTGTCTGAGTTCTCAGGGCTTTTGAGTCGGAAGTGTCATGGGTGCAAAGCCAGCTCTCCCTTTGCTCACATTCCCATGCCCTTCTTTTGTGTCGTGGAAAAATCAGGTAAGGAAGGAGGAAAGAAATGCAGAAACCAAACCCAGCTGTGTACCCCGTGTCTCTGTGTGTCGACAGGCATCAGCAGGGCTTCCTAGAAGTGGGTTTATTTGGAGCAGGGGTTCAGTGGAGCCCCTCTGTGCGTGTGTGTGAGGATATTACTGTGTTTCCTGCTGGAGTGGCACCTGTGTGACATCAGGCTCTGCCTTTAGCAGTCCCAGCAGCCACCTCCCAGCTCTGCAGCCTCGGGGTCACCGCATGGCACCAGCCCGGCACGTGGCACACAGCCAGCATCTGCAGCACTGCCAGCACCGTGTTGCAATCCAAGGGCTTTTCAAATATGCAAATCCTGGTAGGAAAGACAATGTAAACTGTTTGTTTCTCCTCCTCCCTTTCCCCTCGTGCAGCCCCCAAGGCCATCAATTATTAACTTCTGGAGGAGACGGCACGTTCCTGGCGGCGCTGGGGATTGTCACAGCGTGGGCAGAGCTCTGCAGGCATGGAGCTGGCTGCTGGAGGTGTGGGACCTGCAGCTGTGGGGCTTGGCAGCTGTATGGCTGTGTTAGCACTCTGCTTGCTCGGGAGATACGGCATGGCAGTGACATCTGCCTGGGGTTGGGTAGAGGTGGTGTCTTAGGAGGCTTCTGTGGCGTTGTCTAAGTCTTGTTCGTTATGCATCTGGAGAGGAACCATCTCTGCAGTAACCTGGTTAGGCTGTGGAGTGCTCCAGCTCAGGAGCCGACTTGCAGTTGCATTTGGTGACTGCAGTCGTGGCACATGGGTGATCTGTGCGCTCACCTCGCAGCACAGAGCTTGCTCCTTCATTCTCTTGCGATGGGGAAATGACTTCAGAGCCCCTGGAGAAAGAGCCTCTGCTCCGACTCCTGCATGCGCTCTGCTTGCCAGCTCCTCGCTCTGCTTCCAGGTCCCAAGCTGAGGGTTGGAATGAGATCCTTTTTCTCATTTTTTCCTCTTCCTCTTCCCCTCCACCCCCCGAAGTAAAATCTGCATTTGGCTGCTATGAAATCACCTGCAATGTGGTTGTGCTTCTTCCAGATCCGAGCAGATGGCCCTCCCCATGGTGGAATTCAGTATGAGGTGGTGACAGTTTTCAAGGACGGGAGCCCAGTGCTCCGGGACATGGCTTTCTCCATTGACCACAAGTTCCTGTACGTGATGTCGGAGCGGCAGGTAAGGACCCAGGGGGCTGAGCTGTGTGATCCCCCACTGCAGAGCTCAGCTTCAGCTGCCTCTGCCTGGAGGTTGTCCTCTGCGCACATGGAGGATGGCTCTCTGCTGGTTTATTGCTGTCTGCAAGTATTGGAAACTGAGCTGGGCTGCTGCAGGGGAAATGTGGTTTGGGGATGGGAACCATCAATGATCAGATAATGAGCTCCTGAGCTGCTGGCGTGGCTGCCTGTTCCCTGCAGTGAGCTTGGCAGGCTGCAGTTTTGCGTAGCTTTATCCGAGCATCCTTTGTGATGGCTTTATTTTTTGATCTACCCATATATTTTAAGTGTTGGGGAGTAAGTAGGGTGAGCACAGAGGTGGGACTGAGTGTGGTGCAAGCAGCTGCCATGCAGGTAGCGCTGAGCCTGTGCTGTGCCATCATTGCTGTGCTATCATTGCTGTGACACCATCGTTGTGCCACCATAACTCTGTCACCGTGCCACTGTCACCATGCCACCATTGCCATGCCACCATTGCCATGCCACCATCACCTTACCACCGTCACCATGCCACCACTGCCATGCCACCATCACCTTGCCACCATTACCATGCCACCTTGCCATGCCACCATCACCTTGCCACCATTACCATGCTACCATTGCCATGCCACCATCACCTTGCCACTTTGGCTGGTTCAGCCCCCACCGGTGGCAGCCAACATCCTTTCTTGGCTCTGTGTGGTCATAAACAAGTTTTATCTTCCAATATTATACCATGATATTACGAGGAGCATATCTTTAGTGTTTGCAGAGCTCTTAAGGTAGGTGTGGTGTGAGTTGGACATTGCCAAACCCGAAGGCTGTAGAAAGCCAAACCAAAAAGATTACAGTGGAAATTTATGGCCAGCAGCACACGGGAGCCTGCAGCTTTGGGGAGCCAGAATGGTGTAAATAAGGCAGGACCTCAGCTGGAGCACATCTCATCTGCACCGTTCTCTGAGACAAAAACAACACCAGAAGTCCCGTGTGCTGAGCCAGACTTTTGGGTTCACTGACTGCTGAGCGTTTTATTGGCTGTTACTCACCACTGTGTAATTCAGATTTATAGAGCTGGTGCCTCGTGGGTGGTGGAGACAGGAGGAGGGTTACATCTGAGGACGTCTGGATGCCATTAAGTGGCGTTGCCTTGGGTTAACCCTGTGAGTTAACAGCCAGCTTTGCACGCCTGGTGCATGGGGACCTCCACCTGCTGCAGGAGGGACACAAGGAGCTGATGTGCTGAACTGTGCAACAAAAAGATATGAGGAGAGTTAGCAAAGAATGGAGTGCTCCTGCAATGCTGATTCCATGCACAGCCCTCGCCCCCTGGAGCTGCCCTCTGCCCCCTGGGAGCGTGTGCCATGGGCCCAGGAGCCCCCACACTGACACAGTGTGGATGTTGTCAGCCCCACTGAGCCCCACTGCCCCAATTCTGGCAATGCTCAGCAAAATAGAGGGGGGAATGCTTTTCCTTTATTCTGGAGTGCTCTGTCTGGAGCCTGATGGCTGCAGGGAGTCGATGCCATGAGGAGGAGAGAGGCCGAAGCTGAGGCTGTGAGCAGTGAGAAGTGCCCTTGGAAGTACTGAGAATGCACAGCTCCAATGTATTCTGCAGTCTGAAGATCTGGAATAAGATGGAATTGCGCCACAGTGAAGTGGCACCGGAGCAGCTGTGCTGAGTGTGAGCTGGGAAGGGCTGCCCACAGTCTGTGGTTTCTAAGAAAGAAATAGGATACGTGCCTATGGCAAAACTGATCTGATAAACACTGCATTTCTGTGGGATTCAGCAAGGAGATGTGCTCCCATGGCACAGACTGGGAGCAGTCCTGAGCTCTGTGCTGCTGTGGGGTAGGAAAGAAACCATTGCATGGGTGCAGCGTTCTGCCTTGCACTGTGGTTGTGCTCAGAGCACACGGTGAGCTGTGATGTGCACACAGGTGCTTCCAGCACATCCGTGTCACTTCTGTGTTGATCCCACCTCCCTCCATGCTCGGAGCAACTCCATGCTGAATGCGGAGGGAAGGCATTTGCTTCATCCCAAAATCTGGAGCTCAGTCCTTCCCCAGTCCCCCTGGCTCCCATCCCAGCCCTGTCTGCTTCTCTCCAATTTATCTGCAGTCCTTTGGAGCTCTCCGTGAGCCTTTCATGTTCCATTGCCAACTCCTTCCAAATCAGAATATTTGACATTTGATTTTACTCCCACAAAGCACAGAAGCAACAGTTGCACAGTCTGGTCCCGGGGAGGGGGGGGAGGGGGAGGAGAGGAGGATAAAGAAACTTTGCTTCCATCCTCAGCACCAGTTCTTTAGCCGCATGATTTAGGAGTGCTCATTAGGAGCTTTCACAGGCTCTCTTGAAGCACCTGGCTTCAAATTCCTTTCATGGCAGAAGAGAAGAGATTCTGACCCCAACTATTTAAAGGAGACAGGCATTTCTCAGTGTTGCTCCAGCAAGCAAACACCATCCAGCCCACAAGCTGCCAGGGCTTGAGCATCACGAGATGCTGCTGGAGCATCAGTGAGACTGCATGGGGCTGCCCCATGTGAAGCAGGAGGGCCTTACAGACCTGTGTGCCTGCAGCTGGGCCCTGGGAGCCTTCCAGCAGCACCCTGCAGCCCTCCCTCCTGCCTGTACATCCCCGTGGCTATAGGGAAGAGCTGTCTCTCCGTCTGCTCTGCTAGCAGTGAAATATTTGCTTAGCAAATGCCCCCGTGTCGGGAGCTGCAGAGCTGCAGGAGCCTCTGGGGATGATTTGTTTCACCATTCCTTGTCCTGTGACCCTGTGCTGCGTAACTCCTGAGCAAAGGGTGTTGTGTTGGGCTGAGCTTTCTGGGTGCTGATGGAGGGGAGGGAGCTGCCAGGGTGATTTAAAAGAGTTTGGAATCAGAGTGAGGAAAACAAAGAGCTCCATCAATTCTGGGGTAGAGGTGCTGTAAATACTGATGGTGGCCAGAAAAAAAGAGTGAGAAAACACGATAAAAAATGCAAGAGATGTGGATAAAAGGGGATGGCTTCATCAAGAAGGAGAAAAGAAGAAAAAAAAAAAAGGGTGGATTAAATTTTTAACTGCATTGTCTGCTGGTCAACCACTGAGCTGAGCATCATTGCAGAGGGCAGGGCTGTGCTGCAGCACCTGCTTGTCCCACGCTCCTGCAACACGTGCAGCCATGCAGGGCTTATTTCACTTTCCTCCCTGTGGTCAATTAGCAATAATTAAGAAATGTAGGTACAAGCTTGCCTGGGATCATTAACCACACCTGTGTGATAAGAAGGATGTGCTAATGAATGCCAGCTGACCAAAAGGCCGTGGTGTTTCAGGGCTCTGAGGCTCAGGGACTGAAAGGACCTGCAGAGCTGCTGGGATGTACGGGCAGCCACCAGGAATCCGAAGGCGCGGAGCAAAGGGCAGACAGCTTTGAAGTAACACATACTTGAAAAGTAAACTTCCCTGCAAGAAGCAGTAAGAAACCACCCCTGTGTGAAAACTCAGCGTCAGGGGTCGCTGGGTTTGTTTTGGTAATGGGGTGTATTTCAGACGCTGCTCACACGGCTATTTCTTTCAAGTGCTTGCGAGGTTTGCGCACGGGGTTTGTTTGTTTTGGGTTGGTTTTACTTTGTCTTAAGTCTATTTTTTCCCCTGCCAGTCACAGCCACAGGGTTCCCATGTATGTGCTTCCCTTTGCGATTCCTCCCCATCCACAGACCTATTGTTTAATTTTCAGACAGGCAACCACAGTCCTGAAATCCTTCCAGGATTTCCCTGCATGCACGTACACACACACACACTGATCCCCTGCTCAGAGCACTGGTGTGCATGGGACAGCTGCAGTGCAGAGCAGCTGCTCTGATACCATGTGCTCCAGGTCTGCTTGCTGCTCGGGTTCCATGGGGCGTTGCATTGCTGTGCCCCCACCCCCTCGTGCATCCTCCTGACTTCGTGCTGCAGCACAGAGGGGTGACCTATGGGTGCAACGGTGGCAGAGCCCCCCACCAAAGCAAGCTGGGACTTCTGATGCATGATGGACAAGCTGAAGCAATGCCATGCTGAGCTATGATGGGTTTTGCCCCCGTTGGTCTCAGATGACCCCAGCAGGGCTGCAGCAGCACTCAGGGACGCAGCCAGAGCTCTGTGTTCCTCTCTATCAGAGCTGTTTAAAAGTCTCTCCCTCCCTGTGCTGCTGTGGCCATCCCCCCAGCAGTGAGTCTGGTGAGGAGGGGAATGGTTCACACCGGGCACGAATAGAAAAGAAACATAACTCACAATATGGTGAGAGTAGCTCTGAAATGGCACAAATTATTCTACTTTATACTTTAATTAGTTTGAATTAGCAATGGGAATAGATGCATAAAATGATCCAGTGAAGGGTGAAATGGAAAAAGGGATACGGGGTAGAGTATCACTTTATTATTGTGAAGTTTGCAGGAAGAGAGAGCAGGCGATGAGCTGCTGCTCTGAGTGCTTGGCAGGGAGGTGGTGAGGACTGTGCTGCAGCACAGAGCCCAGGGCTGCTCCATCCCTGGTCTGGGGGCAGAGAGCTCTTTTCCCTTCAATGCTCTGAAAAGTTCTGCAAAATCAGATTGGTTGGGCTTTATTATTTTTCGTTTCAATTCAAATCACATGGGGAAGTACAGCTCTAAGCATGCTTTCTCGCAATAACACTGAAATGAGCAGGGCCAAAACATGCAGTCAGTTCCAGCCCAAAACCTCAGGACACACCAGCCGAGCCTGTGGGATCTCAGGGCCGTCCCAGTGGCACCACTTGAACAACAGCTCTGCATCTGGAAACCAAATTCCCACCAAAGCATTAGGAAAGCTTTCAAATAATCAGGGAAAAAAGAGTTCCTGCGGATTCCAGACAGCTTGGAAGTGATGCCTGTGCCCTGGGGGAGGTGGCTGTAATGGTGTTTCAAGCTGGGACTACACATAAAAGTTAAGGCTGGTTGCAAAGCAGAAAAACACAGCTTGTGGGTTTTGTTCTCGCATTTCCTGCTCCTTCCTCTTCCAAGGCAAAATGTTTGCTCTGTAAAACTGCAGTGAAGATGCCGAGGTTTTCTAGAGCATTGTGCATGCAGCCCTGCCCTGTGGCTGTGGGAGCTGCAATAGCTCCACATCTCTGGGCGATGCGTGAGGCAAAGGAGCCCCATGAATAATCTGCTGTTTGTCTTAGCGGCGTGCAGGAATGTGCCCAGCAGACTAAACACAAGAGGGCCGAGAGCAGGGCAGGCACCAGCAGTGCCCATGGTGGGGGCTGAAGGCCCCCAAGTCCTTGCACTTACAGCACAGCACCATTCTTCATCACCGTTCAGTTCAGCGTTCCATAGCTGCGTGAAGCTGGGTGTAGGAATGGGAAGCACCAGCTATGGCTGAAGGGACAAACTGCTCACAGAGTCCACGTGAGCAGTGGGAGCACATTCAGACACATCTGGAAGTGGCTGCAGCTGGCAGCGTGGTTTCAGGTTGGTCTGAGCAATGTCCATCCGTAGCACAGTTTGGGTTGCTACCAAGGCTGCTTTGGGTGCCAAGCTGCTTCAGTGGATATTAACATATTCTGGGGTTTGTTCCTCCAAAACTTCCTGACCTTTGGCAGTGTCAGCCTTCTGGTTACAGCAGCAAAAGATGGAGCTCAAGTGGGATTTTGCTGTTTCTGCCTCGAAGTGTCTCTGCCACATAGAGCATTTCCATGGCACTGTCAGTCCCAAGTACATCCATCATGGTTTCACTGCTGGTTGTCTGTGCAGACAAAGCATGAGGGTGGATTTTGTGTTGGGCACTGGCCCTGTGGCGGGCTTCAGAAGCAGCTTTGTTGGCCTCTCTGTGTCCAGGGTTTGTGCCATGCTGCCCATCTCTGCTGGGCAGAACTGGGAGCATCTGTGGGCTTTTAACCCAGGAGGTGGCAGGGAATGGCTGAGCTTCAGACTGTGGTCATCCCTGTGCTCTGAACACTGCACTCAGCAAGGCACAGCTGCTGGGGACTTGGCATTTGGGCATCCATCAGAACCAAAAAAATGCTGGGAGCTGGCATGGGGGCACTGCTACACCCAGCCCTCAGATGGGACAGAGCGTTGTGCTGTGTGCTCGGGGCTGAAGTCAGAGCAGTGCAGAGAAGGAAGGTTTGGGAGCAATCAGATGCCCAGTGGCTGCAGGTTGGCTTCTGCACGGATAGCGCATGATGAGCACTACTCTGAAGTTCTGCCACCAACAACAACACATTCTCTCCTCCCCTTGTTGGCTCCACTTCACAGTGTGTCTATCCACATTCTCTCACAACACATATTTATCTGCTCGGTGCCCTGGTTGGCTGTTTAATTGGCACTCGTGCTTCCTTTCAAGCAGAAGCGGAGCTGAGTGCAGGAGCAGCGTGTGGGCAGGACGGAGCTGTGCTCCCACCACAGCAATGGAACCTGCAAATGAAAAGGAAGCATGATGGCGCAGGATGGCCACAGCCAAGGGACACTGAGGGCACAGCTCCAGCTATGTGGGGCACCCCATGTTCCTATGTCCTAGAACCAGTGCTTGGTGCTGCAGCTCACAAAGGATGCTGCATTGTTTCCTAGCAAGCCACAGCCGCAGGTTTTTCCCATCACTTTCAGCAGTGATTCACAGGCAACTGTCAGTGCTTTGGGTGCTATTAATATCTTCACAAGAACACGATGATAAGTGGGGTTTTTTTGTTGTTGTTGTTTTTAATTTATTTTTTGGGAGAGGAATCAAAGGGGAAGGATGGGTGTGAAAATAACTCCTCCTCGTGTGGCCGGACCATGGTGTGAGCCAGCAGACAGTACTGCCCAGAGAGAGAACTCACCAAAATCCCTTCCATTTAAAAAGAGCTGACCACACAGGAACTTCGATTTTGGAGGAACTATGCCAGGAACAGCATTGCTGTGAGGGCAGTGTGCAGACTCCAGTTGCTAGCTGCAGGCAGGCTGGGTATTTTCATGTTGGGTCTTTGCTGTCAGTGTGCTTGGCACGCAGCTTGGGGGGCATCTCTGCAAAGCACGAGGGCTGGGCTCTGACCATGGTATGGGTGTGAGTCAGCTTCAGCAGGGCGAGTTTGATGGGGGCTCTGAGTGCTTCCAGAGGTGCTGCCACCCCCTCCAATGCAGACAGAGCCCTTTCCAGCAGCCCCACACTGCTGCCGTTCTGCATTATAGTGGGAGTGGTGTTAGAGGAAAGGTGAGGATGTCATCGTGATCCCAGCTGGCAATTTCCCATCCTTTCTTAATGGACTGAACGTCGTCCCCATAACTATAAATTTTCCTGGCTTGGGTCAGTCGAAATTGGAGACTTAATGCTAGAGACAGACACATTTTTGTTTTATTTTTGCACTCTGTGTAATCACATTGATGGCAGTGCCGTAACGGTCCTGAATTATGGGTGACCAGAGAAAAAGAAGGCATCTCCTCCACTCCCCGTTGTTATTGTCTCTGGGTGCAGAGCAAAATGTGTAGGCTCCGGGCTAGATTGTGTAAATCTCGTTAGAAAGCCATTCCCAGCTAATGAAACCCTGGGAGAGAGGGATTTGCCTTCCCAGCCTCCAGCCCGGTAGCAGGGCTGGAATCAATCCATCGCAGCGCTGCGCGCTCGCTCCCCTCTCCCACGCTGCGTGCTGCTGCAGCCGCGGGTCAGCGATTTGTTGCGTCTGCACCTGAGCTGTTCCCAGTGACAATTATCTCCTCGGAAGAAAACTATAAAATAAAAATCACCGTGCGAAGCAAGCTCACCTGTCTGCACTCCGTACAGGGAAGCAGCGAGCAGACGTGTAAATAATTGCGCCTTCCCCGCCGTGCGCCTGCTCACAGCCTGCTTGGCAGCGTGCATTAATTCAAGGCATCGGCGCTGCTGGGGTGAGCGGCTGGAGTGAAGGATCTGAGCTAAACACGTCTCATCTAGCCCTGTTTGTGCAGCCTGTGAATGTGCCGGAGCCACAGATCTCACTCGGGGTCGGGTTGGTTTGGCTGCGATTTCCTTGCTCCAAGTGAGGGTTTAGCAGCAGCCGCTGCGTGAAGTGCGGTGCGCTTTGTGCTTTGTGCTTGATGGCCACTGTGGTGGTTGTTGGAGTCTGGAGCGTGTCTGCTGTGTTAGTGGTGTTTGTGCAAGGAGCAAGCAGAGCTTTTGCAATGCTGGCTGCGGATCTGCAGCCTCAATGTTGTGCTGATCAGGGAGGTTTGGGCCTTGTGCTGCTGTTGGGTACCAGCGGGGTCCCGGCCCATCTGGGCATCACTGCCTTGCAATGAGCACCCGGGAAATGTGCTGTGCAGCACGAGGTGCTGCTGGACACGAGGTCATCTGTGCCTGTTTGTCATCGAGGTTGGAGAGCACAGCCCTCTGTGCAGCTGTGCAACAGCTGAGGTGGAATTGTGCTGGTGGGAAAAGCATGCGGGCAATGGCTGCGTTGTTCGCCTGTCCCCAGGAACAGAGGGGATCCTGTGTGTGTAATGCAGTCTCTGAAGGTTTGAATAGTTTTTTTCTGCTCTAACTAATCTTTTTAAATGCTTGACGGGCTTGTGTTCTGTAATTGAATGCATTTTATTTAGAAAATAACATTTAGTACCACTTTGGATTTCCAATTATTCTTCAATGGGGCTTTGAGGGCCTGACGCCTTTCTCATTTTGATACTCACAAATGATGGTAACATCAGAGCAAGGAAACAGCAAATTGTCTACGCTGCTGATTGCTGGGCTCGGGGGGAGCAGCAGGGCTGCACTGAGTCTCAGCATCAATCCATTGAATGGAATGGCAGCGTTGTACCAGCAGCAAACATGCCATCACCCCGTGCCACTGCTCCGTGTCATTGCCTGTCCTTTTCTCACTGCCTTGTGCCACCTCTGCAGGCGCAGCAGATGAGAGCAGAGGGACAATGCTCCTGAAGTCTGAATGGCTCCTGCAGGGCATTGCTGCCCTTTGGTGCCAGCAGCAGACAGAGGTGAAGGGTAAGCGGGGATCCAGAGGAGATGGGGAGCAAGGAGCACAACCAGTGATGCCCACTGCTCACCTTGAATGCATCTCCTTCCTGTGCCTGCCAGTTTTATGACAGAAGAACAAAGAAGGGAAGCAGATAACTGCAGAGGTTCATTTGCCAATGTCAGCTGCCGGTGTCTCAGGAATAGAGCCATCAGTCTGTCCCTCCTTAGCGCTGGGCTGTGCAGGCAGTTTTCCGTTTGCAGCATGGTTTATTCACAGCTCCCCATTTTGCAGGGAGGGCTCTCCTTTTCCCCCCTATTTTTTCCCAGGGGTGTCCCTAGCACTGCTGTGCCCTTCAAGTGCAGCTCACCACAGGGGCTCTCCCATCCTCTGCCTTTGCATGGGTTGGGGTTTGCATCCTGTGGGACCTCCAGCCCTGCAGGAAGACACAGCCAGAGAGAAAATTCTGCTTGGAAGCACTGGGAGCTCCTTCATAGGGCAGGAGGGCATCACCACGGTGCTTCTGCCCCAATCCTCAGTGGGGTCAAAGCAGCCCTGACCCCAGTGCCCAACACTTGCACTGCGCTTTGCTGCACTGCCCAGCATCTGGGAAAGGAATGTTGAGGGCTGCTGTGCAAACCAGCTGCTGTCTGAGCAGGCTTTGTTTTCAGTGTAGGGAATCTGCTGTAGGGAATGATTTAACCTCTATTTGTTCTTTTCTTTGTATCATTTCATTAAATAAGATTTATATACAGGTTTAGCACTGGAAGGATGGCCTGTCCCCTGGGCTGGGGCAGAACTGAGCATATTGCTCCTTCCCATGTCCCTGCTTCACCCGTTGTTTCAGGGCTGGAAACACACAGGCTGCCTTTCATCCCCAGCAGATAAATGCCACCAAGCACTCAGGAACCACCTATCCCCGATCTCTTCATTAGCAAAGCTTCTGATGGGGTTCATTTCACAGTCCCTGGGTGGGAAGGAGGAGGCTGAGCTGCAGAGTGCAGAGTGCATTGCTGCGAGCAGCAGCTTCCACATGTGCAATGCTTGGCTCCTGCACAGAAATGCAAAGACTCAGTGCAGTGATTGGGACCAGCCCTATGCACCAGTTGCCCTCAATACTGGAGATGTTGGAGATGTGCTGGAAATGCTGCCTGGTGCTGGGGAAAGGAGGAGGGGGAGCTCCCAGCCCCGCTCTCAGCTCTGCAAGGTCTGCTGTCCCCCTGGGGAGGGATAAGCCGTGCGAGCGCTGGGAAGGGAGGAGGAAATGTCTTTTAACAGTAAATATGGCCTTGTTATTTATCAATGCAGAGTAATTGAAGTAATTTCATGTCGTTTTTAAATGCAGTGCCTAGGGATCTAATCTATCTGTCTAATATTAATGGGTAATATTTGGTTGCCTCATTCATTCATTACTGTTTTCATTAAGACTCTAATCCCATTTAGGAGTCTGTTTGTCATGTTAAACTCCTCTGTTTTATCTTAGCCTGCCACGATCCTTTTAACAACTTCACTGAATTCATGAGTTGTAGGCTGGCAGCTCGGGAGGGACTTTGCAGTGAGTTCTGTGAGGAGAGGGGAGCAGAGAGCTGAGGGCGAAGCAGCAATTTCAATAAGCGCAGCCCAGCACCATTTGTCTACTGAACTCCAAACTCCGACACCAGGCATAACTCCAGACTGGTGCAGAATTCTATTTTCACTGCTCGCCTGCAAAACAGAGAGGGAAAGAAGAAGTGTGCACTTCATAATTATTCATCTTAACTCATTTCCTGCTCTTAAAGCATGTTGGTGGCTGCAGGGAGCGAGGTGCTGTGAGTCGCCAGGCACCAGGGAAGGGCTGGACGAGGGCCATGAACTGACGTGAGATGAAAGTTCACTGCATCGCTCTGATCCCCGCACTGATCTCCACCTGAGCCCAGACATTTTGGCCTTTCATCCTTCTTAATTAGTTCCCCAGAGGCTCGGGCTAATCAGCACAAAGGAGGGGTCCCAGCGGCAGGGCAGTCTCGTGGTGCCATTTGTCAGAAGTCGGTGCCAGCGTTTGGAGATGGCCGCTCCTGGTGGCAGTGGTGATGCGTGTGGTTGGAGCCAAGTGCTGCACACGTGTTGGGAAAATACCCCAGTGTGTGCTGCTGGGAATTGTGCTTACCCTGCTCAGGAAGCATCTGGATCCCTGCGCTTTGCCACTTCTCATCGTGTGAAGGTGATGATGAGGTTCTTCCAGCAGTGAAGCCACGTTGCTTGGATCAGAGTTGAAGGGTCTTTCTTCGCATGCTTCTGCAGTGCTGTAATTAAAGAATCCCCCTGTAGCCATGGAAACGCTGTCCCTGTGCCCTCTCCCACTGTCTGCCCAATGCTGCAGGTGTCCATGGACACTCAACTACCTCATGGGAAGGCAGAGCAAGGCCCTGCTCCATTCCAGTACCCAAAGGATGGGGGTCTTCTTGCTCTGGGGTGCTCCTACAGTGCTGCTGCTGGGGGACTCCTTCATTCAAACTTGCTTCCCTTTTGCTTTCCTCCCATCCCACTGCTGCCCTGCATGAGGCACTGTGTGGCTGTCCTGGGCTGCAGTGGTGTGAGCTCAGCTCCAGCTCTGCTCGGTGCAGGGTGAAGTGGAATCTTGGGGACCTGAGGTCCCTGCAGCACTGACCTGGACAGCAAGGAGGAGAAGCAGCGGGAAGAAAAGTGCCAAACTTTGTACAAACTCCTAAGAAAGTTTGGCCCTGTTACCTTGATGTGTTAACAGCTGGGACTGGAGAACCGGTGCTCCTGCCCACAGCTCTCTTGCAGCAGCATAAAGCAGCGGCATTGTTGCATGAATGAAGACAGAATCACAGTGGAAAGTTCATCAAGCCTGGGCTCCTGCTGGTTGAGTGATAGATAGCATTAATGACACAGAGCTGGCCAACACCTCCCCATTCAACACTGATTTTCTGTTAGCTGTGCAGCACAGTGGGAATGGGGCACATGGGCTGAAAGAGACCCTGCTCCTCTGCACTCCTCCCTGCACCAACACTGCAGCTCTCTGTGCAGCCAGGCTGTGTGCATGCATTGCTCCCAGCTCCCCCACATGCGTCCCACTCTGCTCAAAAAAAAAAAACCCACACACCCCCAACCCCTGCACGATTTTTGTTGTAGGCGAAGCTGTCGAGTAGGGCTCAGGAAACAAGAAGAATAGCGGCCCTATTGGTGTCATGTTTAGAGAGGAACTGGGTTCTCACTGTGTCAACAGCACTTGGCGTGACAGCAGCCTTTGTGGGATGCACACTGCTCCTTTCAGGGCTGCCCAGCTGCTGCCAGCCGCAGTCCGGCCCCGCGCAGGAACTGCTCTTTCCCTGCCTACTTGCATATCTGGTTCCCTTCTTCTATTGTGGAAGAAACGTTATGCGTGCACCAGTTTGAGGGATCCCAAAGCAGGAGCAGGAAGACAACTTTTGCTACTGGGATTAGTTTGTGTTTATGAAGTATATAGGGTTCTTGAATTCTCCCAGCACTGGGGAACCCAGCCAAGGCTTGCTAGAACCTCACATCACCATTAAATGGATGCACAGCCATCACTGTGCTCCAGGGCTGGCCACTGGGTCCCATTGGTGAAAATGGCCTTGTGCTGGAGTTTGGCAGTGAGCTGTAAGCAGCCAGCCCTCACTTGCTGCTCCATGGGCACAGGACCTGGGGGCTGTGGAGTAGTGTGCTTTGTTCAGCTCCATTCCAATTCACTGCAGTCCCACCTCGGGCTGCAGGGAAGGGGCTGCAGGAGCACCACACCTGCTAGGGGTGGTAAGGAATGGATTGAGGTGGAATTGCATGTCTGGGATCAAGCAATGATCCATGGCCAAATCCCTAAATCTGAGCCTTTGGGGTTCTTAACTCTGATAAATGGATCAGGACTGTGCTTTGTCTTACTGACGTGTCCCACTGGGCTGGGTGAGCTGCACCCCACAGTTCAGCACATACTGTTGGCCAGCTTGTACACAGGTGTCGGCCTGAGCCCCATGTCTATGAATTGCTTTTGTGTTGCTTAACCCACCTCCCCCACCTCAGCTGCTCTTTGCCACCAGACCCGCTGAGGCTGTGCTTGTCCCTTGTCCCTGCAGGTGTCCCGTGTGCCCGTGGAGTCCTGTGAGCAGTACACGACCTGTGCAGAGTGCCTGAGCTCGGGGGACCCGCACTGCGGCTGGTGCACACTGCACCACACGTAAGTCAGACCATGGCAAGGAAGCACCTCTCAGCAGCACCCAGTGCTTTCCATTGCTCATTTCAGCAAAATGAGGCTGAAGTCCCTCGAATCCATCCTTCTCTTCCCCTGGGTGTTTCCTGCATTGCGGCTTGAGTAGCATTGAAGATCCCTGAGCTCTTGAAGAAAGGCAGATTCCTTCTGTAGGAGAGTGGATTGCATGCAGCATGCAGGGAGGTGCCATGGGACAGTGCAAAAAAAGGCAGAATTGAAACCTGGGGGAGCAGAGCTGTTGCATTTTGCATGTTCCCCATTGCTCGAGCTGCAATCCCTCCTGATTAATGGGGGATTTTTAGAGGTGAGAGTGGGTTTAATGATATGAGCAGGACTTTGGAACAAGGAGCAGCACCGAGCCCTGTTGAACAGAGCTGGAAGAGCTGCTGTAATGCAGCGTGGTGAGGGCAGGGAGCAGCAGCTGTCCTGGGGGGCAGAGCTGCACGTCCCAGGCACTGCAGTGAAGGCTGTTCCCAGGGGCACTGCGGGAAATACGCTCTGCATTCAGGAGGTGTTTGGGCTCTTTCTTTCCCCCACCACCAGAATGATCACTTCCTATGGCGGAAGGGGGACCACCGGGCAAACACTGATGGGGGGAGGAAGGGCAAACCCGGAGGATACAGGAGGAGAGGAATAGAAATCCCTCCGGCCCCGTGCCAGCTTGCAAAGCAGCCCCCTTACATGCATGGAAATCGGGGCGGAGGCAGAGCAGAGTTCAGGGCCCCGCACAATGATGCTTGGCCACATGCCTGAGCAGCAGGTGTTGGAGAGAGAGAGAGAGAGGAGGAAGGCAGGCTCAAATGCAAAATCCGGCCTGGATTAGGGACTTGCGTGCTTTGGGGTGCAAAACAGCTTCCAGTGCCCAGCAGGGCTCGTTTGGCTTGCAAGGAATTGGTGCTGCATTCAGGGAAATAGGATAAAACCATTGCAGGAGCATCCCTGGTGCACCCAGCCCCAGTGTCATGCCTGCACCGTGCCCCCAGGTGGCATTCTGCACAGGGTCCCTGCTTGCTGCAGGCTGCAGGCAGGTTGGGTGGATGTGCCTTTGCTGCTACTCCTTGCACCCCTGTAGCAGCTCCTCTGCGAGGATCAGCGAGTGCTTTCCCGATATTAATGAACTGCATCTTCATGAGCCACCTGGGAAGCAGGTAAAGGTTGTTATCTTCATTTTGCAGAGAGAAAACTCTCAATGTCAAGAGGAGAGCAGAGTGCTGTTTCCTCTGCCCACTTGGCTGTGACATTTGGGCATTAGCATCCTCCCGCCAACACTTTCTTCCCTGATGTCAGTTCTCAGCCCTGCACTTACTGCATTGCTTGAAGCAACCGTCATATTTTTAGCCTTTGTCTTAAGGTGCAAACAATTGAGTTTATCTTGCTCTTCCTGAAGCCTCTGTCATATTTGTTGGGAGGCCCCAAGCGCTGGAGTGTTTGTATTTCATTTGTCATCTTTCTCCTCTAACTTGTGCGTTGTTCCCCTCCTGCCAGCTGCTCCAGCTGCTTGTGGCTCGGTGAGGGCAGGCTGGGATGCTCCTGCTGTGCTCTGAGAGCTGCAAAAGTGTTTGTTATGGGGTCTGGATTGTAAACAGCGACGCACTGGATGTGTGAGATGGATGCAGGGAGCAGTGCCTGCTCCAGGTGTGCTGCTCTCAGAGCCCTGAGTTAGGGATGAAGGCTGTTGTACGGCAGGGTGTTTGCACACACGTGTGCACACTGAGACTTGGAGAGCAGTGGTGCTCAGGAGTGAAACCATCTGTGGGGATTTTACAGCAGTGCAGACGTATGGGTGACTCCATGGCATGGAGCAGGGCTGGAGCACCTGGAGAGCACACAGATGATCTGGGGCACTGAGGACACTGCTTTGGAAGGTGCTCAGCCACCTGTATGTGGCAGGTGCTCGTCCTCCTGCAGAGCTGCCCAGCATTCTCCCCATGGCAGGAGGAAGGCTCGCTCCTCCTCCTCTCATTCAAACGGTTCCTTGGGAGCAAGCAGAGGCCTCGAGGAGATCTTTAAAGACTCTTCAGCCCCGTGGGATCCAAAACCCACAAGGCTCTTCCATATGCTGCTCTCTGCAAGTCTGTTATTGTCTACAGGCCTATTTATCTCTGTTAGGGCTGTTGCCATAAATAGTATGATAAAAAAGAGCCATTCCAGCGAGTCAATGAGATAAAGGCTCCAGTCAAGAGCTCACTTTAAAGCTATCTCAGAGATTCACTTAAACCTCAATAACTCTTCTTTTGGCAGGGTTCATATTTAGCTCCATTATACTCCAGAAAAAGGGGCTGAGGAGAGCAGCAGTGTGTGCTGGGTGTCACACTGGGTGCTGGGAGGGATCAGGGCGAACTTTTCTTATTGGAACACTGATGGCACGTGGGGCTGTTGGCAGTGCCTGCATCCCCCCACCTCTGCACCACGATTGTGAGTGAGGTCTGAGATGCTGCATGAGAAGTGATGAAGTTTGCTGGTAGTTGGGTAATGCATCAGAAGGGCGCTGTGTCATCTGCTGCCAAGGGGTGGGTTTTGAAGGGAGAGATTTTGCCCAAGTGACATGGAATAGAAAAAGCCCCGAGGGACCCCAGTGCTGTGCTGTGTGATATCTGTCAGGCACATGAACAGTCCTTCCCTGCCTCCCCAGTGGGCACTCCACTACCACTGGCATTAACTCAGGCACACGTTTCCCTGCAGCAGCTGTAGCTGCAGCCGTGGCACTGCCATGCTTTCCATTTTGGAGCTGTTTCTGTCCTCTCCCTGTTCTCAAACTGGACTTGTTTTTCATGTTCTAGCCTGATTCTTCATCAACGTTTCATTGTGCTCTGAGGACACCTGCCATAGGAAAATAGGGGTCATGGGATGCATTCCTGAGGGTAGGAACAGGAGGGATCTGGGAGCAGGGCAGGACAGCTGGTGAGGAGCAGCCTGCAGCCACCAGAGAGGAAATCCCTGCTGCTGGCACAGTGCACTCCTCAGCACCAGGAAAAGTCAATTAATGAGCTGTACGCTTTTGTTTTAATTGGAATGAAGGCATCACCTTGTTTCCGCTTTACGTTTTATTTTCTATACATCTAATGAGTTTGTGGCTTGCAGGAACGAGGTGTGCAGGGCCCTTTGATCCTAACCTGGCAACCCATGCCTGGTCCTGGGCAGAGCATCACCCCCAGTCCTTCCCCTACCCAAGACTCTGCTCATCTTGCAGCTCCGTCCACTGATGTGCACTGCTGTGTGCTGATGTTGTGCACTGCCATGTGCTCCCTAGGTGCTCCCCACGGGACAGCTGTGAGAGGGCTGACGAGCCACACCGCTTTGCCGACAGCATCGGGCAGTGCATGAGCATCATGGTGCAGCCCAGCAGCATCTCCGTGTCACAGCACAGCCTGCCGGTAAGCGCTCCACTCTCCAGCCTTTCTTCCCTTCCCACTGCACAACTGTTTTCCCATGAAGTCAGGCTTGCAGAGGGATGGGTTAGGAGAGCAAAGGGGGGAGAACGGGGTGCAGGGATCACAGCAACAAATTCCCCCTTCCCCATGGGCCCCAGCTCACATTTCTCTCGGTCTGGTTTCATGAACTGTTGAAAGGAAAGGCTTTGTTTCCCCAGAAGCTGTGCCCAGTGCTGGCTCTCTGAACCTCCCAGCTGCTTCTCCTGAGCTCCTGGTGCCCGTGGATGGGCTGCAGCAGCTGCAGCCTCTCCTGGGGCCGGGCTGCATGGGGAGCTCGCTGCTGCTGCTGCAAATGCTGGGAGCTGCTCCTGGCTGTGCAGGTCCCTGATACAGTTGAGGGTGGCTGGGGTTTGTAGGGCAAGCAGCTCCCTGAATTGCAAAGATTCAGTGAGATGTTTGTGCATCAATAGATTGTGCGTCATTGAATGACATCCAGGGGGACTTGAACAGGTTCAAAACTTGGGCCCACAAGAACGGATTGTGATTCAACAAAGCCAAGTGCAAGGTGTTGGCTCGGGGTAATCCCAGGTCTTTGTACAGACTGAGGTTTGAAGGGCTCAGATGCAGCAAAGCAGCAGTCCTGACTGCATGGAGCAGGTGGGGGCTGTCCCACTAACACACTGCTGATGTTCTGTGCCCCCATGCAGCTCAGCCTGTTGGTGAGCGATGCCCCGGACCTGGCAGCTGGTGTCACCTGCCTCTTTGGGAACCTGACAGAAGTAGAGGGTCAGGTGGTGGGCAGCCGAGTTGTGTGCGTCTCACCGGCTGCGAGGGATGTCCCAGCCATACCCGTGGATCAAGGTAAGCAAACAGCTTTGGATTGTTCCTCCATTAACAAGTGGCCACTGTCATACTTTCTCTTTTCATAAAGAGACTTGCTTAAAACTCATTTTCTCCTTGGCATCCTTGTAGGTGTCAGCTGTGCTGATGTCTTTGTGTCGCCGCGACACAATATGGAGACTGAGAAGTGTTAAACTCAGGGAGCCAAGGTGGCAGGGCTACTGCAGGTGTACCACAGCCCAGCAATCTGCTCTTAATTAACTCAGGGCTGAGGCTCCCAAAAAGCACTGCTGATGGCCTTGCTTCTACTGTTATCTCCTGGTCTTGGGCTAGGCTGAGTTACTGGGCTTTTGTACAGGAGGCAGAATTCTAATATGGAACGGGATGTCATCCCAAACTTGTTTCAGCTGTGTCCTAAGGCAGATCCCCACCCCTCCCATGCATTTTGCTATCTGCTCTTATCTGTGTCAGAGGAGTTGTGGCTGAATCCCCTGTGTTCCCACGTTACCTCTGGGCACTGACTGGCTCTGTCCTGCTCTGCAGACTGGTTCGGTGTGGTGCTGCAGCTGAAATCACAGGAGACGGGAAGAACATTTGTCAGCACGGAGTTCAAGTTCTACAACTGCAGTGCCCACCAGCTGTGAGTGCCCACCCTCCTTCCTGGGGTGCAGGGGGGGGTCCTGGTGGGATGGGGTGCACCCTCCAGCCGCGTGCAGGCAGCAGCCAGGTGCTTTGTACCTGCTGTGGATGGAAGCTCCAGCTCCCTGCCCTCTGAGCAGCCTGCAGCTCTCCTGCCTGCTGAGATAGAGGCTGCAGGAGCCTGAAAAAACCTTAACCTGCTGGTGCCCCCAAGCTGCTCCATCCTGCAACTGTGAATGTGGATGCTCTCAGAGGATGAAGCAGAACCAAGTCCAGGATGTGGGCTGGGAGCAGCAGGGCAGAACCCAGCACAGCAGTAGTGCTGGGCTGGAAGGCTCCATGCTGCTTTGAGCACAGTATGTGCTGTTCAGCCCCCTGCTCTGCTCACCCTGGCAGGCACACACATGGCTGTGTGTGAGCATCTGAAGTGTTTATAGATTTCTCTTTGGAAGCACAGCAAGCACCAAAGCACCCAAATGGAAGGCAGATAGGACCTGGCATGGGTTGGGCAGTGAGTAGCAGTGCCTGCAGGGTGGGCTGTGTCTCCCACTGCAGGGCTCAGCTCTCAGCTCTGCTTTTGGAGCATACTTTGCTGCCCGGTAGGAGTTGATCAGTGCCAGCATGGGGTCACTGAGAGCCTTTCTGCCCTGGATTTGAAGCCTTGAGCTATGGGAGGTTCCCTGCTGCACTTGGAAGAGGGCTGCGTGCTCTGGTGAGCTTGGCTAGCAGTGGGTTTTTCTAGGCATGCATTCAATATATGTTTTTTTCACTGCAGAGGCCGGGATGAAAGAAGCCTTGAGGGTCCTCCAGCCCCCACTGCTGCCTCTCCCGGTGGTCTGCATTCCCTGCTCCAGTGCCTCCTGTTGTGCTGCAGTTTTGCACAGCTCTGTTCTTGCCCCCTGTCCCCCAGTGGCAGCATTCCCTGCTCCTGCCATCACCTATGGTCCTGTCTGCATCTTTGCTGGGTCCTCAGATTTGCCTGAGAGGTGACTTTCTAGGACCCCTATTTTCTCCTCCGTGTGGAGGTTTGGATCAGGAGAGGCAATGCATCTTTTCTGTCCCTTGGCTCCATCTGACCATGCCTTTCTCAAAGCTCATGTTTGGAGATAAAGTGTGAACATGGTTGTAAATTCTGTAGCACTTACATCATCCTGAACTCATTATCAACGAGTTCAGCAAGGGCACGAGCCAGCCTTGCAGGAATGAATCACAGCATGTGTAAAGCAGAAAGGAATACGGGCCTGAGCCAGCACAGGAGGGGACCTGTTGGTCAGAGTCCCTTCCCTACAGCATGGCAGAGCAGGCAGGGGAGCAGCTGTGGTTGCACAGCAGCATGCACAGGGACTGTGGTGCATGGACTGTGCACCCTGCAGGCATCTGGAGCTGGCTGGAGTGATAGAGAGCTTTGTGCCTGGTCAGGAAGGGGTAGGTTTTGCAGACAGCTTTTGCTAAACAATGTGTTTGGATGCAGGTATTGTGAGCTCACCAGACTCAGCTCTCGAGTGTGTGAATTGTCATGGTCAGGGACCTTGCTGGTGGCTTCTGCTTTAAGTCCATTTTCACAAGATAAGGGAGGGATGCACTGGAGACATTGACTCATTCTTGAAGCAAAGGAGAGGCAGCAGTCCTTAAAACCAGATCAGATCGAGAGGCCATGTTCTGACTCAGGACTGGCTCACTCCTTGCAGCACGGGGCTCCCAGCCTGGTAACCCCTTCCTCCTTTCTCCCCCCAGGTGCCTCTCCTGTGTGAACAGTGCATTCCGCTGCCACTGGTGCAAGTACCGCAACCTGTGCACCCACGATCCCACCACCTGCTCCTTCCAGGAGGGACGGATCAACATCTCAGAGGTACCACGCTCTGCCTTCAGCTCTTTCTTGGTTGCTTTTCCTGTGGCACCGTGAGCAGAACCAGCGCTGTGTGGGGCTGTTTGACTTCTCTCTGGTTTTGCATCTGGAAGTGCAGCTGCAAGCAGGAGCACGGCAGCCAAGTTTTGGTGCAGGACGAGTGATGTGCCTCAGCCTGAATGCTGAAGCTGGTCCTGCCTTCAGTACGTGGGTCTGCTCAGGTTCAGTAATAACCGTAGTTAATCTTTTAATTGCTGTAGTGCTTTCCTTTGGGATCTCAGGGGCTTTACGAAGCATGCAGGATCTGCCCAGCAGTGAGTGCAGTGCAGAGCTGCTGGTGGGACTCGTGGTGCTTCATTCTGGGACTGCTGGCAGTTTTGCAGCCGGGGCTGGAACCCAACTGCAAACTGATTAAGAAAGGAATTACAGATGCAAAGAGCCCCAGACTTTGGAAAAGAGAAGTGCTTCAGGTTTCAAGCGCTGAGGACCAGAAGCGATCTCTCTTAGCTGTTAATAAAAAGTGTGAGGCTCAATTCCAAGAAGGCTTTTAACACTTAGAAGGAGGCAAAGCCCATTATCAGCTTTGCCAGATCTTCTGTGTTTCCTGAGGTAGAGGGATTTATGGAGGAAAAGAGTTTGTTAGCACTGATTCCTGATCAAAGTTACCACCAACCCTGCAGTTTGGGAGCTTTGCATCTTGTCTGCTTCCTTGCAGCTGTATCCCAGCAGCAATGGGGCTGAGACAGAGCTGCACGGTGCTCTGCCATGTGGTTTCACCTAGCACAGAGCAGATACAGCCGGGCAGCGACTGGTCCTGGTCCCTCTGCCCTTACACGGAGCTGTGGGGCAGATGGAGGACTCCTAGGGACAGAATGGGCAATGCACGCTGCCAGCCTCGTGCCACCCCGAGTGGGGACCATGGGATGCACTCACAAAGTGCAGTGAAGAGTCTCATGCAGGGTACAGACATCCAAGGAAAAGTGTCTGCCCTGGAGACAAACCAGAAGCTTTCCCAGTCCAGTTCAAAGCCGAGAGACTTCCTTTTAAGATAACAGGAGAAAGCAAAACCTTTGCTTTTGCTTCTCTCAAGGGGTGCGTGTTGTTTCTTTTTTTCTCCTTCACACTCAAAGCGTTGCCCTCTTCCAAGGCTGTACAATTGCAGTTCTCACTTTCATAGGTCTTCTGCCCCAGGATATCAGGAGTGTTTGACAAGTCTCTGCTAAAGTAGGACACGTCCCTTGCTTTGCTCCAGGAGTGCGTGGGACTTCCCAGCAGTCGTACCTCTGCCCATCCCTGCTGGGCTGATGGGCAATCACAGCTCCAAGGCTTTGTCTTCCCCTTCCTTTCAAGTTCTCAGCCAGGATGTTATACAGTAATATAACACCCAGCGATGGTTTTTGATAAAGGCAAACAGTAATGGTATAAATACTCCACTGCTTATCACGACTTCTCTGTACCTCTGAACGCACAGGTAAAACCAACCAACCAGCCAAACCCAAGTGTGTGTTTGTTTAAGGTGAATGAATGGCCACTAGTGTACACCTAATGCCCTTGCTGTGGGCATTCCATCCTGCATCAAACAAGTGCCTCCTGAAGAACTTCCTCTCCTAAAGCAATTCCAACCACAGTGGCTTCAGTGTGTTGTCTTATCAGCATCTCTCCCTTTGAATCCCAAGGTCTGTTGTGCACAGAGTCCTCTGCAGAGCTTCAGCCCACAGGGGTCACATGTGGAGCTCTGTGCCTGTGGCATCATGTTAGCACGTCCTGGGGGTTGGATTTGTGCCTGGGTGGCTCATGGCTATGATGTGTTGCTGTAAATACATAGGATGTGTTGCTGTAAACATACGAAACGCAGAGATGAAGAGGAATGTGGATGCAGACATATTTGTACACCCATCTCAATGGAGGGCTAGAACCAAATAAATCCCATTAGTTTCCCAGAATGTGGGATCCCTTCCTGCTTTGATGTGTGGATAATGCCATTTCCACATGTGAGATGCTGAATCAGGGGAGCGGAGCGTTTCAGATTCTGGAAGTTAAGTGCAGAACCAAATTTAGCTCTGTTCTGACTCTGTGGATTTGGGATTTAAATTATTGCTGCTTTTAGAGCAACGTCTTTGCACCTGGCTGTGCCCTTTGATGCTAAGCACTGCTTGATGCACCTTGAAGGATATAGAACAAGCCAAACCTTCCTGGTACCTGTTCCTACCGTCCTCAATTTGAATGCCTAAATGGGAACTCTGGTGCATGAGATGCAAGCAAGGGCTGCATTTCCATCCCCTGAAGTCATCACACGGCTTTGCTGGGTCCCATCTCACTTCTGAGAGTGAAGCCCAGCACAAAGCAGTGCTAACAGTCCCTCTGCTGCTGCCTTGCTTTGCACGTCTGGTTTCTAAGGAGCGAGATCTGCTCTCCTCTCTGATGGCATAAATGGAGAGTAATATGTCTCCATGAGTGATGGGGACCGTAATTTATATCATTGGGAGCGCATCTGTGAGCCAAGAGTTTACATTCATGTGCCAGGATCATTTATGTTCAGAGCTCTGAAATGTGTGCAGCTAGTTAACATTTGTAGAGGCCTTTCATATTTTTAGATTAAAAAAACGGAAGAAATGTTGTTTTTCCTTCCATTTGGGTGAAATCCTTCAGTCAAAAGCAATGCCTGCCATTTCCAGGCACTCTTTTTGCAAACAAGAGCGAGGTTTGACCCACTAAAAGCACTCTGTTAAACACAAATAGTAACCATGGGTGCTCTGCTCTGCTCCACAGGCAGATGCTTATCTCTGGCGTTTAAGGTATTTATAGACCTCGGAATCTTTGAGGCTAAAAAGTGTTGCAGAAGCATAAAATGTCTTTGTGAACTCTGCACAGCTCTGAGTTTTCCCCAAGTCTGTGCCACCCGTGCATCACTCTGCTTTTTCTCCAGCGGATCCTCCAAGCTGTGTTTGTTCTGCTTTACAGAAGTCAAGGAGGATAATGAGGGAATTCAGCGCGTGTTTGTTTAGTGATTGGAGGTAATAACAGCCTTCCTGGCTCGGGGCAGGCTTTAGTCCTCGTGAATTAAAAAAAAAAGACACAAAGTAAAGGGATGAGGGAGCAAATTGCTGGGCACCTCGTGGTTTGCATCACCGTGCAATGAAGGGCTCCACTGCTGCTCCCCTGATGGTGGCTCGCCATGGGTTGGGTGCAAGGAGGAGCAAAGTCTGTGCTGGCAGCTGGGTGGGGAGCGCTGTGCATCCCAGACTGCAGCACCTCGGTGGTGGGATTCCCCCCAGCCTGCAGTTCTGAGTTGTGCTCCCCCTCCCAGCACCGCCAGCTTTCTGCTGCTGGAGCTCAAACCGCTCCTGGCTGTTAATCCGTGAAAGTCTCTGTTAGAAATAAAATAAAAAATATATAAGGAAAAGTGCCTCTAAAAAGGTTTACGAGGCAGCAGTTTAAGCTACCAACTCCTCCGTGCTCGGGCAGCAGCTGGTTCTCATTGACAACTTGCCCATGCCGGGAGCTGGGCTGGGAGCGCAGTCCTGATGCCATCAGTGCAGTGCAGAATTCCTGCCTGGATGCATCCCAGCAAAGCCGGCTTTAGGGCTGGGCAGGAGAGCTGCAGTGCCAGCATGGGATTTGGCAGAGCAGAGGGAAGCATCTGTCAGTTTTTTTCACTAAAACTTCAGCATGGGATTAATGGGAGTGTCAGTTACTTACAGGTATTTAGGTACCTATTTCCATCAGATCAAAGCAAATTAGAGCTAAATGGGATGTAAATGCTTCTGATGGCCAGAGCCTTTGTCTCTGCATGTTGCAGTCCCTGGGACAGAAATCAAGCAAACCCTGCATGCATCTCACAGTGTGGCACGAGGAGGAGATCATCTTTAGGATGTTGAGATATTATGGAAGAAATGTCATGCATTTACCAGGCACCAGCAGCCCTCGTTGTGGCTCATCACAGATTGCTGTGTACAGCCCCATCCATCTCATGCTTGGGTGTGCTGCTCTACAGTGCAGCAGTGTTTGCAGAATTCCCTTTCTTTGCTTGGAGCATCTTCAGCAGTGAAGTCTCAATCTCCTGCAATAGCAAACGTAACAGAAATAGCAATATGAACAGCAGCATTAACGTTAAAAGTGGCTGCTGATTTACAATTACATTATTTTGGCCAGATAGTGGCAGAAGCGGAAACAATTCATGCTTCTCTACTTAATGCTTTAATTACTGTGCTTAGTTATAAGAGCCCACCACCACCCACTGCCATGCTTTCAGTATACACAGTTCCAGTTCTTCTCTCCCTCGTTGCAATCTCACTGATGTTTGAAACATTCCCACCTGGTTTTCAATGGAGAATATAAAGGACCGCTTCCAGTTTCGTGGCACTGCGTTCATCCCAAGGCTCAGCACCGTCCTGGAGCTGCTCTGTATCCCCGCACACCACAAACCGACGTCTCTTCTGCCACTTCCAGGACTGCCCCCAGCTCTTCCCCACCGAGGAGATCCTGATCCCGGTTGGAGAAGTGAAACCCATCACTTTGAAAGCCCGGAATCTTCCACAACCTCAATCTGGCCAACGTGGCTACGAATGTGTGCTGAGCATCCAGGGCGTCATCCACCGCGTGCCCGCGCTGCGCTTCAACAGCTCCAGCGTGCAGTGCCAGAACAGCTCGGTGAGCACAAAGCTGCCTCCTGGTTTAGCTGCACTCACCTCCTGTGTGTGTGGCACACTGCAGTGCCCAGAGTGGGCTGCTGCTGAGGAGGAGGTGGGTTTGGCTGGGGGGGGAGGATTCAGTGCCTGAAGGGGGGGTGTAAGAAACAGGACAGGCTCGGTTGCAGGGTGATAGGACCAAGGGGGAATGGATTCAAACTTAAAGAGGGGAGATTTAGATTGGATATAAGTAAATAATGGCAGTGAGGTGTTGTCCAGAGGGGTGATGGAGTTCCGTCCCTGCAGACCCTTGAGCACCTGAGCATCTGGTGGAGCTGTGGCTGCTCCTCTTCAGTGCAGGGCAATGGGAGCAGATGGCCTTTAAAGGTCCCTTCCAACTCAAACCATTCTATATTTTATGATTCTGTGAATCACCTGGGGGTGCTGCTAAGAAGCAGGTGGGGAAGGCAGCTCTGCCCTGCATAGGATGGGGCTCAGCAGATGGCAGGGGCTCTTCAGAGGGGTTGCAGGGCGCCCACGGTTGGGTTTGGCCATCAGCACAGGGAACTTTGGGCGTGCTTTAATATTCAGTGCAGACGGTCTTAAATTGTTAATCGAGTTTTGAATTTTTTAAAGTTGTGCTGGGTATTTATACATCACTGGCTGTCTGTGGGCCTTGCAGCTTGGTGGCTAATAAATGTATTAATACCGTGTAGCACTTTCCCCAACCAGAGCGATTTATAAACATTAGGGGAGCGCTTTTTCCTCCTGTTAGGCTGATGGGAAGTGGTAGGTAGAGAGTTTAAGGGGAATTCTGCACGAACAGCTCCATCAGCTGAGCAGAGGATGTGGTTTTGTAACAACTCAGTGAAGCCCAGCAAGGTAAATCCCTGGAACCAAGTGTGAGTTAAAGAAGGACAGCACTGCATGGAGTAGTCTGCCTCAATGGCAGTCGTTTTTTAAGCCTTTTTAGTGGCTCTTGATGAACTGGAGGGGCCATATTGATGAGCTGGGGCTGAGCAACAGGAGCAGCTGCTGCAAGGGGAGTAATTAATCCATTACCTCTCCCAGGGACTAGGTCTGATTTAATTATCTGCACACAGTGAGGAGGAGGGAGGCAAAGCAAGACCCTGGAGCTGGAATGTGGAAATGGTGGTGGATCAGCCACCAGCACGTGATGCAGAGAATAATCACTGCTTCTTAAAAAACCCTCCTTTCCTGGCAGTGTCTCTGATGCACACTCCCAAGCCTTTCATTCTCCCTCTTCTTCTCCAGTATCTCTACGATGGGATGGACATCAGCAACTTAGCAGTGGACTTTGCTGTGGTGTGGAATGGGAACTTTGTCATTGACAACCCGGAGGATGTGAAAGGTAATGTGGGCTGTGGGGGCTGCTGGGGGCTGTGGGCAGTGAGGGTGGGAGCAGCTCCATACCATGGCAATGGGAAAACCACTGAAAGCCCTGAAATGAAAGCTGTAAAAGCAATCTATGGAAAGAATGACTTCTAGAAAACATTCAGTGCTTCTTATTACAGCTGTTATGAAACTTTGTCCAGGACCTCATGCTCTGGGAGCACTCATGGAACCCAGACCAGGCTACCTGGGGATGTGGGTGGTTTCAGGGAGCTGCTCCTTAATTCAGTTCCTTGGGGCGACCTCAGTGTTTGCGGAGGGTTGGGAGCACCACTCAGCACTGCGCTCTCTGCTCTCTCCCCACAGTGCACCTTTACAAGTGCGCAGCACAGCGTGAGAGCTGCGGGCTCTGCCTGAAGGCTGACCCCAAATTTGAGTGTGGGTGGTGCAGCGGGGAGGGCAGGTGCACCCTACGGCCCCATTGCAGCCCCCAGCCCTGGCTCGACTGGTCCAGCAGGAACGTCAAATGCTCCAACCCACGCATCACTGAGGTAAGAGCACTCAGCTGTGCATCCCGCTGGCGTTGGGTGGGCTCAGGGCTGTTTCCATCTCCTGTCTGAAGGGTGGAGGGCTCAGTGCCCCGGTGCTGAGCAGTGTGGATGCATCGCAGCCAAGCGGGGTGTGGTGCACAGCTCCATTGCGTGGCTGTCGCTCTCTGCCGTGCTGCTGGCATTGGGGTGACCACCATGGGCTGGCACAGGAATGCTGATTAAACCAGAGAGTTAATTAGGCTGCAGCTGACGTGTCTGATGTTCACTTTCAGACCGCTGAGGGATGCAAAGCGGCTCCCAGGAGCTTTTCCACAGCAAAGCTGCTCGTGGGCTGTTAGCGCTGCTGCTAGGAGTGACACTGCTGTCAGGAGGGAATGAAATATTTTGCCGTCTTGCTTAATTAACTCCCCCAAACCCTTGAGCAGCCAGGTCGAAGGAGAATGACAGAGGCCCAGGAGAAACACTGCAAGGTCGATATCCCTAATCCCAAACCCTCTGGGCACAGAGGTCAGCTCCTATTTCTTTCCTCTTTACCCAGAGAAGTGTTTATGGTGCTCTTGGAAATCGTGGGACTGTTGCAGCCTTGGGTTCTGTAGATGTCACCTGAGATTTTGGTGTTCCCCAGGTGCCGCTTGAAGCATTCATTGCTATTGGGCTCTGGACCAAAAGCCCAGCACAGAAGCATGTGGGATGTACTCAGTCCTTGTTTTGCACTGAATGAGACCCTCTAACACTACAAAACTTCCACCCGGTCTGTGGTCCTGGCAATAAATAAATAAAAGTCAGTTTTCTTGCGAACAAGCGGCACTCTGATCTCCTATTCACTTATTTGAAGGCCTCATTAATATAACATCAGTGCAACAAACAGCTGAAGGGGGGGCAGTGTCAGCCTGAATAATGGAGTTGCTCTGCGGAGATAACAATTAGGTTCTGAATGTGCCATCAGCCAAGGCAGAGACGAGGAGGGATCATGCAGTGATGACAGTGCTCGTCTGCTGGCTCCTGCTGGGCTCATCAGCTGGGATGGGGTTGCTTGGAGCAGTGGGGAAAGGACAAAGAGTGAAGGTGACTGTGGCTGGGGAGAGGGCAGGGGGTTTTCTCTGTGCACCCAAACAGATGCTCACTGTAGTGCAGGAGTGGTGCAGGCTGTGGAAGGACAGCACTGGTCTGAGTGTCGCTTTCTCATGCTCATTGTGGCTAAATCTTGTGTTATAGAATCATTAAGGTTGGAAAAAAAGCACTGGGATCATTTAGTCCAACCATCAACCCATCGCCACCATATGTCAGCTTGTGCAGGAGGTGGGGCTGAGGCCCTGTGCCCTGTGTTATTATAGCAGCACGCTCTGCAAGGTGGGGAGAGCTGCTGCACTGCAGCATCCCAGTGGGCCACAGTGTGTGTGAGCTGCTGAGCTACCAAGTCATGAAGGCAGGTGGAAGCGAGCAGCTCAGTGTTGTTGGCTGGGTGCTCTTCCTCCCAGTGCTCCCCATCCTGCACAGCAGCCCCGGGTGCCCCACGATGGACCTTGAAGGCTTCTCCTCTTTCTGAGGTTTTGACTGAATCTCTCCAGCTGCAATTAATTGAATGCATCTGTTCTAACCCTGGGGCTGCTTTATGGCACAGTTACTTCAAAACTGTTCAATTAGCGACCACTAAAATCTAGGTCGAGTGGAGCTCCATATTGGGGATTTTCCAGGTCAGGACGTTTTCAAAATACAGCATCAGCCCCTCATTGTTTGGTGAGGCCATTGGCTGCGCTCCGGTTGGGGAACGGCGAGCTGTGGCTGTTTGTTGGAGATGGGAAGGGACCGAGGAGCCAATGAGCAGCGCAGTGCTACAACAAAACACGTCTTAACGTAATCTGGAGCTGCAAAGGACAGTTGTAGCTGTCAAGTATGCGAACCGCCAGGCTCAGGTGATCCCTGGTGATGGGAGCATTAGCGGTGCAGCCTTCAGGACTCGGCGTAATGCGCTGCAGCTTGGTTTGTAGCATGCCTTGTGGGCACGCAGAGCTAAGTGCTACAAGGCTCCCTGTGTGGTGTGGGTTACAGCACACAGCAGTGCATGGGGGTGGGTTGGAAACCTCGGTTTGGGGGAGAGGGAAGCAGAAATGGAAGCTCTGGGGAAGGTGCAGGAAAAGCAGCCGGGCAGAAGCACCAAGGAAAGGTCGTGGGGAGCTGAAATCTTGTGCCAAAAGTGAGGATGGAACCAACGTGCAGAATTAAGATTTATCCATTAAGTTAATTGAAGTGCATTATTATAGATTATGTTGTTTATTAATACCAGCTGTAGCACTGGGAAGATTAGTAGCTCACCTGAGAGCGGTGGCAGATTCAAAACAGTTGTTTAAGAGTCTTGGGTCCCAAACTTGAGCCTATGTGTTGTTGTAATTTGTACTGCTCATGGAAGAGAGCGTTGTCCTTGATGAAAGGCTGTAGGAGCAGAGCTGGCTGAGGCTCAGGCAGGCTATAAGCAGGCAGCTTTAGAGCACACACCTCACCCTTCAGCATTTTGAGCCACTTGAGGTGTCAGCTTACTGATAAATGTGCTATCTGCATTCAGAGAGCAGCCAAGGCAGAAGGTAACAAAGTTCTCCACAGCAGCAGGCAACTGCTGGAAGGTTATTTGCTGCCTTATGTAGTATGTGAAAAGCAGCCAGGCTTCTGCTTCACACAGAGCTGGGACCTGATGGCCAACCTGCAGAGCAAGAAGAAAATGCACAAGCAGTGGAAGCAAGGACAGGTGCCCTGGGAGGAGGATAGGGATATTGGTGGGCTGTGTAGGAACAGGGTCAGGAAAGTCAAGACCCAAATGGAACTGGAGTTGGCAAGGGGTGCAAAGAAGGACAAGAAAGTCTTCTACAGGTCCATAAAACAGAGGAGTTGGACTAGATGACCATGTTCACACAATTCTGTGATCCTTCTTCTCCCCAGGGGTGGCATTGTCCCTCTGTGTCTCCCTCAGGACAACACATGTGGGTTCCAGCTTTGTTGGCTGCTCAGCAGTGAATGCGGCAGGCAGGGTGGGATCTGCCTCCAACCCGGGGGGCTCTGCAGAAAGCAGCCTGACCCCTGTTGTGCTTCCCTTTAGATCCTGACGGTGTCGGGACCCCCAGAAGGAGGCACCAGAGTAACCATCCGTGGCGTCAACCTTGGCCTGGACTTCTCAGAGATTGCCCGTGGTGTGCAGGTGGCAGGAGTGCCGTGTGCTCCTCTGCCGGAGCAGTACATCATCGCCGAGCAGTGAGTGACCTCAACTTATGGACACAACACCTCCACCACCTCCCAGCCCCATAGCAGTGCAGGAACAGGGTTGGCTGAGGTGCTGGGTGCTTGCTGGGGGGGGGGGGGGGGGGTTAGGCAGCCCTGTAAGCTTTCACAGAGTGTTTTGTTTCCTTCTGCACTGCTTTGCTAAGCAACTTTCCATCTGAGGCTCTGCCCCCTCCGCTCCCCTTGTGCTTGAGATGCAGCTGGCACTGCAGGCTGTGTGCTGCCATTTGTTAGGCGCGAGGTGCTGACAGCTACCTCATCCGAGCAGCCCTCTGTTGGAGCCCATTCATTTATTTCACTAAGAAAAAATGTCAGCCAAAAATTAGAAAATAGGCTTGTAACAGAGGACGGGCGAATAAAGCTCCTACGGTGACACTGATCCTGCTGGGGAGGGCTGGTGCCACTGCTGGGGGCAGGATGGTGCAGGGTGTGCCAGGGCTGCTCGTGGGGATGCTCACAGCAGCATGGATGTGCCCTGGGAGCAGCTGTAAACCACCATCCTCTGGCATTGCCATCCATTTGGTGGGTCCCAGTCTGATCCACCCGTCACCAAGATGTGTTGGCAGTGCAGTTTTGCTCGTTGCTCTTACCTGTACCATGGATCCCCCTTCCCTGATCCATCAGCATTGCCATCACTGCATGAAGGGCACTGCAGAGCTGCTCAGCACCATCAGTGCCTGCTCAGTTCCAGGCATGTGCAGAGCAGTCAGTGCCCGTGGCTGGCGCTGTTCCTCCAAGCAGAATTTTGTTGTATCTTATTTTTCAGATAAAGGACAGAATATGATAAAACTTCCCTCCTTTGATGGTACGAAGCCCTGATTTCATAATCATGACTCTAATTACGGCTCTTGAGCTTTCAAAGTTTGTTAACATCATTAAAACATTTACCCTGGGCAGATAACAGCAAGCGTTAGCATGAGAGCTGCCTTTTAAAGATGAATACAGATAAAAGGACCCTCTTAAGACTTCTGTGGGCAGACTGAATTCCAAGACTGTAATGACTCACCATATGCTCCAGCCACGCAATCTATCAGCCAGCAATTAGGTTAATGTTGGTGAAAGGGCCACTTAGCCCAGCAATCAGCACCCTACAGCGGTGCCGAATGCATCATTTTGTAACAAGGTACCTGCTGGGGATTTGGCTTTGATTGGGAATCAGGATCAGGTGCACCGGGGTCATTCCACCCCCTGCTGCTTCCTTCCTGCCTGGTGCTGCGTGAGGAATGCATGCAGTGCCTGTGGGTGCTGCTTTGCTGGGAAGCATCAAGAATTGTGTGTTTCCTCCCATGGGTGGCACTTGGTGGGTGCATCCTCTGCGTGGCTTCTTGCATGCCTGCTGCAGGATTGCTGGGATCATCCCAGCCTGCAAGCCCTGACCTTACAGCAGGCCAAGCAACAAAGCAGCAGTGGAGGGGAGAGAGGTGCCACGGCCATGGCTGGATAAAGGCAGAGTGAGGAGCACGTGGCACACTGAGGCACTTCCCTTTGTGTTCTCTAAAGACAGCATCTCTCTAGGCAACTCATTTTCATGTGCAGCAATGAGGTGCACATCAGAGCTCGTTATTAGCATGTGTGTATTTTGTTGGGTCTCCTGGCAGCACCTGTGCGTGCAGTCTGCAGGCTCTTTCGTCTCTTTATTTTCTTTTACCTGTAGTGAATTCAGTGCTGCTGAAATTCTGCCTTCACAGATTGGAGCCTTTCATGCATTCTCATGTGGTCGGGGGAAAAGCAAGCATTTCCCCTCCTGCTTTGCAAAAGCACCTTCAGCTGCAGTGAGGGAGGGGAATTTGGCTTTTTTCTCTGGCTCCTGAGGCTGAACATCATTGAACATTTCCTTGCCTGTGCTGCTGCTCCTGCACGTTGTAGCTTTCCTGTACCCCCAGGCCTCTCTCCAGGATGCTCATGACCTTTTTCCATGGGAGCAAGCAGCAATCCCTCCAAGTGTAGCAGAGGAGCCCTGCCAGCTGCCAGCCCTTTGCAAACCTCTCCCTGCATCTCCAGCAGACCTGCTGCCATTGCCAGGGGCCGTGGGTTGCAGCTTTAAGCCATCACAGTGCACCCCAGCAGCTCCTGCTCAGGCTCTCAGTGACCCCTCAGGATGCCCCCAGGACGCAGAGGGAGACAGGACTCATGGCAGTGCTTTACCCTGACCCTGTTATCCGTGTGGATGCATTGTGCAGCAGCTCTCCCTGCCTGCACTGTGCTGTCTTTCTCATCCCCAAGCAGGTTTCTGTGTTTTTGATTAACTGGGAGACTGCAGTGTGAGCTGTTCCCTTAATGAACTCATCTGTTACTCTAAGGACTTAGCACTCACTTTGCTACTGGCTAATATATTGCCATTAGTGCTCTGCTTTGCTCTGGAGTTTACAGCTTGTAATAATTATGTCTAATTTTGAATTTTTTTTTTTTTTCCCTTTAAATTACTATGTGGGGGTAAAAATAGACTCAGTAATTAACTCCTTCCAAAAGAAGCAGATATCAGAGTAAAAGAGGGGAAAGGAGGAAAATAACACAGCGAGCAGCCAGCCCTGTGCTAGCAGCCCCTGGCAAACCCTCACTGCAGCATTTCTGCTTCCAGGATCGTCTGTGAGATGGGGCAGGCACTCCCTGGGATCAGCTCCGGCCCAGTGCTTCTGTGCATCGGAGAGTGCAAGCCTGAGTTCACGGCCAAGTCGCTGCAGCACTACACATTTGTGGTGAGTTCCTTACACTGGGGGGGCTGAGCACGTCTCTGTTGCACCTGAGGCAAACCCATGCTTTTCCAGTGCTTTCACCCTGGCATTGCATGAGCAGTGCATTGGCAGCCCTTCACCGTGCTCCCAAGGTGTAAAGCTCACACAGGCCTACAGAAGAAGCAGTGTTTAGGTAGGAGGCTTTGCACGGCATTTGCTTCCAGCTTTGTGCTTCTGAATAATGGCAAGCTTTGAATTGCTGCTCAGGGCTCCTCCTAGCAAAGTGGGTTGTGTGCTCAGAGCAGGGCTGCTTTGCAGAGCGTGGTGTTGAGCTGTGCTCGAGGACTCCTGTACATGTGGTCTTGTCCTGGGGTTGCGGTCAGGACTCAAAATCTTCATGTGTTTTGGGGAAGGAAGAGTAAAGAAGGAGCGTTGCTATAGGGAAGAAATCTCTGCTGTTGCTTCTTGCTGTTTTTGAAGCTGTTTGTTTGCATTTGTGGTACAGATACACACACATATATATATATATGGTGCAGGAGCTGATGGGACTTTGACACAAGCACAGAAACACACAGAGAAGGACAGCAAGTGCCTGAGCCCATCCTTCTGTGGTTCAGGCATTGAGGTACTGCTAGAAACTCCTTTTAATCACCTGCCTGTGAATCCTGAACATATCTGGAATAGTTTGTTCTGTTGGTTTATTCTTTTTCTTTTGGGATGGAGAATTACTCAGGATCCAGGTATTCAATGATTTTATTTTATTTTTTCTCCCCTCAAGGATGCCAGCTCAACATAGGCTTCCTCTGTCTGCCTAATGAAGAGCTGTTCTTTGGTTGGGGTTCTGTGCTGGTCAGTGGGTTATTTAATTAGCATCCTTTTGATTCATAAACCTAAAGCTACAGCTGGGGTTCCTCCTATCTCCAGTTCTGTCTAAATAGGGCACTTCATCCCACCACATTGATTTTGTGCTGAGTGGAATCTGTGCATGCAGTGCAATGCCAGCACAAAATGATTGGCCACAATCTATAACCCAGTGGAGAGGGAAATCAGGGCAGCCCCACCGTCCTATGGGTTTGCATTTCCCCAGGGGTGCAGAACACCGGGGTGCCAGCAGTTGCTAGAGCCCAACCACGATAGGAATGCATTGAACATTACCATCCCTTGCTGACTTTCAGCACCCTGATGATGATTTTTTTTTCCTCAGGCATCTAAAACTTTGCGGACATCATTTCCTTCTGTTACTTGGCCTCTATTTTTTCTTGCTGGCACCTCCACAAATTCCATTACAGCTGGTTTATGCCATTAAAGTCAGTAGTAAAATTGATTGGTACCTTAAAGCAGAGCTGTGTTCTGACCCTGAGAGGGTTCATGCCTTGGTGAGCTCATCTGGTGCTGCAACCAGGCAGGAGCTCAGCTGTCACTGTAATTACACCCATTGTACCCAGGGAAGTGGGACCTTGGAGCTACTTCAGCTCCATAAATCTGTCATAATTATCACCAAACCGTGAGCTGAAGATGGAAGATTCTGACTTAGCTTTCAGTCCTTCCTGCAGTCCTTGTCCCAGCCTTGGAGTTGCTGCAGGTTCTCAGTGTGCATACTCAGCTCTTCTGCCTTTCCCTTGTTTAGAAGAAGAACCACTTGGGGTGGTTGTCCACAGCAGGGTGGGCTCTGTGCAGTTCAGGTGAGCACAGCAATGACAAGTTGGGGTCACGAGTGCAGGGCAGTCTGGCAAGGTGGCACTGCTGCAGTAGTACCATGGGTAAGTGTTGAATGGGATGCGGACACAGGCTGAGATGCTCTCCCTTCATCACCAGCTGTGAGCTCTGTCCCCACATCACCACCACTGCAGGTTCCGTGGAGCTGGAGCTGCTGGCACTGCTTTGTGCTGCTGTCATGTGCTGTTTCCCATGACCTGCTTCTTTAATATGACAAACCTTAACCATTTGTGTTCCGATGTCCATTGTGCTGCACTTGTGCTGTATTTCATTTTCATTTACAGCTTTATTTCTCTAAGAACAGAGGTGAAGGTAAGTACATAATTTTGCCCAGGCTAAACTTGCAATTACATTGTAGGGATGTGTTTCACTCACAGCAGGATCCAACATTTCAGCAGCAGCTGTATCAGGTGGCCATGACGCAGCTCCATTTTGCTTTTCCATTTTAAAAGCAGAGGGTGGGATGCTGCCAGTACGGGGATGATGAGCTGTCCTTCTTTCTGCAGACACCAACTGTGAGCTTCCTGAGCCCCAGCCGTGGCCCTGAGTCAGGTGGGACGCTGGTGACCATCACAGGGCAGCACCTGGGTGCTGGCAGCCACGTCTCCGTGCTCCTGGGCAACCAGAGCTGCGCCTTTCAGGGGTAAGGGCTGGGCTGGGGGCTGGGGGTTGTGGGGCTGAGCACACAGCCACCTCAGAAATCATAGTCATGAAGGCTGGAAAAGATTTCTAAGATCATCAAGTCCAACTACCACTACCATTAATTCAGGCTGTCCCCATCATGCCCTCTAACCTCGTCACCAAGTGCTACATCTCCATGTTTCATGAACACCTCCAGGGACCACGACCCCAGCACGCACCTGGGCAGCCTGTGCCAGTGCATCAGTGCTCCTTCAGAGAAGAGATTTTTCTTAATATGCAGCCTGAAGGGGATATCCCTCCTCTAAAAACCATTGGAGTGAGGCAGGGCTCTGAAATTACGGAGCAGAGGAAGGATCCTCACCCGCCTCCTGCTGTGGAATGTACACAGCCATGAGCCTCCTCTGGGATTCCCATGGCAAATTTGCTTTTTACCCAGCAGTGTAAATGCAGAGTTGACATTTGCAGGGTTTAATGGGTTTTCTTGGGCTTAGTTAAAAAAAGATACAAGCTGTATACGTCTGTGTGCATCACACACACATCCCCACATGGGGTGTCCCCAGGTGCCCCAATGCCACCAGCGTAGCGTCACACTGCAGGCAGTCATGCAGGACAGAGGAGACTGCTCTCCATGAAGACATTCCTCACACTGAGCAGATGAGATCTGCATGGGGCTGCAGAACAGAGAATGCCAAAAGGACCCTTGGCTTTTTCTCTGCGCCTTGCAACCCAGGAGCTTACATGAAATGCTGTGATGCATGGAAGGATTCTGCCTTCTAAATCCCAGCTCCAGCTCCCCAGCAGGAGCCAAGGAGGTATTTGGGAATGGAATGACCCCTGGAGGTGAAATTCTCATCTGAAAGACTTCAAGATTCATGAATATGGGACCTGTGAAGGTGCAGCCATGGGATTTTATTGGCTCAGTCCTGCCAAGTAGCGAGGAGCAGGATGGGACCTAGGACCTGGCCTTCCCCACTTACGCTGTGGCATCAGATGAAGGAGATGGAGATCAGAAAGGATTGGACCTGCCGAGCTCTGCAGCTGCAGACAGGCTCTCCAAGTGCTACATTTGGCAACCAGTCCACTGGCATTTCTTCCTGTGTCCGGAGCAGAGCTGCCAGATTGCATCCTCAGTGCACACAAGTGACCACTTTCCTGCCAGGAGAAGCAGTCACAAGCAGAATTGGCTTTGTAATAAAATTCCATAAATATATGATTGCATTCAGGGAACCTGCAGATACCGAGCTGCAAAACCTGGAGCAGGTCTGAATTCTTGGTGTGTTCTAATTACACCAGGCAAGCAGAAACTTAAACAAAGCAAGCAGCAGTGTATAAATGACACCATCTTTCTCGTGGGGTCACACTGTGCACTTTGTTTTGCTTGGACTGTTTTGTGGCAGTGAACTTCAATTGTACTGGAGGGTGTGGGGGAGCCTGATTAGATGAAGCAGTTTCTAATGAGATTCACTCTAATTACAGCTTCCCCCATTCTCCCAGCTCGGATCAGAGGAGTGGGTAGATTCACCATGACGACACAATAATAGCACAGAGCTAATTAACGAGCGGCGGGGCAGGCAGAGCTGGGGCAGAGACGTGGTGTGATGGTGCAAAGTGGGACAAAGGGATGCAGGGAGCAGGGATGGCACAGGAAAGCATCCATAGGAACAGCCAAGCGTGGTCGGTTTTGGATATTTTAGGAGTTTTCTGTTGTCTTGGTGATGCTGGGTGGGTGTGCAGATGGTGCAGCACTGTGGTACCCAAGGGTGGATGTGAAGGAAGGTGAGGATTTGGGAGGGCCCTGGAGAGGGAGCACAGCGTACCTACGGAGACACGGGGCTGTGCAGGTTGCACATCAGTGCACACGCTGAGCTGTGTCACAGCTGCTCAGGCACCTCGGTGGTTTGTGCAGCATGGCGAAGTCGGTGACGATGGAATGGTGGTGTGCCAGGGTTTGATTTCCAGCTAAAGAGTGCCAGGCTTTGATGGAAGTGCCATAACAGCAGTGTAACACCGAGGAGCTGCCTGTCGTCTCCCCTGTGCTGGCAGAAGAGAAGCCAAAGCTATATGAGCCGTGGCAGCAGCATGGCCCTTCCTGTCCTCAGGGACTTGAGTTTGGGCACTGGACTCTCAGGGGCTCTGAGAGTCTCTGGCTCTGCCGCTTTGCACAGTGGCCCTGTGGTGCTGTGGAGCTCAGCAGCTCTGTCCCCAGTGAAAATCCCCAGCCCTGCAGTGGTGTGGGGGAGCTCTGCTGATTGCACTGCCTGACTGCTTTGTACTCCAGCAGTCAGCCTGTACTGTGGAGGAAGCAGATGCCCCGCCATGCCCAACAGCACCAAGCAGGGGTCATGCTGTGCTGGTGGGCAGACAGGGAACAAAGCAGTGCTGGCAGCATGGTGCTCCCCAAACTGGGGCTTCGTGAGCCTTTTCTGCAGCTCATGAGGCTCTGTGCGTGCAGTGGGGTGGGGAGGGAAAGAATTTGGCTTTGGAGCAAGCTGCTGCATCCCATTTAAAAAGCGGCCATCTGTTTTCACACGCCCAACAGAAGGCGGCGGGTGCAGGGAGGGATGCGGGAGGCTGCAGTTTGGCACAAAGCACGTGTGCCTTTCTCCTGGTGGGCAGATAAGGTCTCTTCTTGCACAGGGCTCTGCCCCCTCCTGTGCCTGCGGGGCTCGCTGGGCCACTTTGTGCATCTCGGTGCACAGGGCTCAGTGATGGTTCTGCCTTCGTGTGAGCTGTGGGGTGGCCCCATGGGGACAGGGATGCTCTCTGCCCACTGACACTCCCTCTGCTCCTTTCCACGCAGGCGATCCATGAATGAGATTGTGTGCCTGTCAGCACCCTCAGCACACGGCCTGGGGCCCGTCCATGTCTCTGTGAGCGTTGACCGTGCTCAGCTCGAGCAGACGCTGCTGTTTGAATACATCGATGACCCCAAAGTGCAGAACATTGAGCCTGAGTGGAGCATTGCCAGGTAATGCAGCTCAGGGGAACTCACCTGCCCTGTGCCATTGGGAATGCATGTACCACTCATGTACTGCATCTCTCCGTGCCAAACGTCTGCAACATTTGCGCTGACCAAAAGTCAGATCTGAAGTTATTGAAGTAGTTGTCATTTACCTTGACAATTACAGCCATAGCAGCCTACACCTGGATTGTGGGAGCACGAATAAAGCCCCAAGATTGCTTCCATCTGCTGAAGGAGTGCACAGTTGCTCATTAAAGCCTCCTTTTCGTGGCTGTGGAATAAAATAAAACCAGCAATCACGAAGAAATGGGAAAGCTGATGCTAATCAGAACGTAGTAGTTGTCCAGCATCAACTGGTGGGAGCTGCATGGGACTGGGATGCTGCGATGTTCAAATCCTGGGCTGTCCTCATGCCCTGGTATTGCTGCAATGGCTGTGCTCAGGTTCATTTCAAATTCCAATCATTTCTCAAAGTTGGCCATGGAGGAAATAAGTACCTCTCAGCAGCTCTGTTGCTCTGAGCCCACATTCAAGCTCACTTCTTGTTTTGGGTTGGATGGGTGTCAGAATGGCAAACTGACAGCATCAACCAAACAGCACAGCGCTGCTGTGGAGGTGCTGGAGGTTTTGGTGAATTTGGGCTGTGCAGCTGCAATTGACACATGAAAGGAGCAGCCAGGAGTGGAAGGCACTTTGTGTGCGTGCTGCTCAGCAGTTCCCTCCCCACGCGCCATTCATCGCCCGCTGCCGCGCGCCTTGGAAGCGCCGCTGTGTAAATCATTAAACGCCGTAACTAATTTATTGTTCTTCACGTTTAGTCTCGGCTCAGTTGGTTTCTTTAGTCCCGTTTCTCATCCTGCTGCCTTGAAGGGCTCCTCCATGGGGGAGGGCACAGCTGTGAGGAGAAAAGCTGGCTCACGTGGGCACCGCTGCCCTGCGACTCGAGATGGGCTGGGAGTCCCTGGGGTGCCAACTTTGAGAGAGCAGCGAGCATCCCTGTGGCCAAACGCTGGCTTCCCCTTCACCAGGCAACTAACGAGGGCTCTCTGGTTCCCTGCAGCGGGCACACGCCTCTGATCATCACTGGCTCCAACCTGGACATCATCCAAGAGCCGCGCATCCGCGTCAAGCACAACGGCAGGGAGTCCATCAATGTGAGTAGCTGTGGGCAACATCCCATCTGACACTGTCACAGGAACCTGTGCTTTCTGCTTGGCAAACGCTACTTGGGGGTCTGCCCTATGCTTAGCCCCACTCTTAGCAGCAGGACGTGGAGGCAGGAGTCATGACACACAGAAATTTCCTTGCACCTAGCTCAGCTCTGCTTGGTGATGCAGGGATCTGACCCCATCATCCCAACTGCTTCCCCTCCTTGCATGTGGTGCTCCCAGTGTTTGGGGGAAGCTGGGTGTTATTTTTCACGCCTCCGTCTCAGCTAGCACCAGCCAAGGCCTCTATTTAAACCATTTGTTCCACCGTTCATAAACTGCTGTGGAAAGCAATGTTCTTGTACGTTACAAATACAAATTGCACCTCCAGTACACTTGGAAATTATTTTGATCAAGTAAAACTGAAAAATACTGTTTCTATGCAGTGATCTTTCTGAACCTGCATTATCTTGGAAAGGGCAAGGCTGTTAGCAGCAGTTTCCCATCCCCTCTCTCCCTTCCCCCCAAAGACCTTTTCATTCTGAGCTCTTTTTAAAAACATCTCATTTTGCTGTTAGCACTTACAGTGTTACGAAAATAATTCTGAAGGTACAAAATTGAGTGAAATCTTCCACTTACGGTTGGCCCCTTGCTGCTCTGTAAGCCAGCAGCTCCTGCTGCGGGGCTGGGGGGAGCCGGGGGTGTCTGCAACCCCCAGGAGGTGACCTCCGTGCTGCCCCAGCCCCATGCTGTCAGGGGATGGCCCGTCTCAATCTCTAACATCAGAGAGATGCCTCTAATCACCAATTTGCAGCAGAGGCCAGGTGTTCGTTATAGGTCTGTTTCAAAGCTAGTGCTGCCAGCAAGGGTGCAGCTGGGAAGGAAAGAAAGAAAAAAGACCAAGTGGTTCGGTGTACAATCCTCCACCTTTCTTCAAACATTCTCATTGTGAAGCTCTCTCTGTCTCTGCTCCAGCACCTTTGTGCTGGCTGCACGGGAAGCAAATCTTCCCAAATGATGGGTGTAAGGTGTTGAGCCTGGATTAAATACCTCCAGCAGAGCTGGAATCTGCCAGAGCTTTCAGGGAGTACTTAGGGCCCCGGAGCATCGCTGTGCAGGTCGGAACCCCCCAGCACGGGGCAATTCCCCAGCACCACTCAGAGTCCCATCCACAGGTGTGTGTGGTGCTGAATGCCACAGCACTGAGCTGCCTTGCACCTGCCCTGGCCCCCGAGCCCCGGCCCACCATGGATGCCGTCGAGCGACCCGATGAGTTTGGCTTCATCTTCAACAACGTGCAGTCCCTGCGGGTCTACAATGACACCAAGTTCATCTACTACCCCAACCCCACCTTTGAGCCCCTGAGCTCCAGTGGGATGCTGGAGCAGAAGCCGGGGTCACCCATCATCCTGAAGGTAAGGGGACCACTGCTCATCCCATGGGATGGGATCGGTGCTGGGATGGGGTTGGAAGCTCCTCAAACCCAGCAGAGCCAAATGCACTTTGGTGTTTCATATCTGTGTGTACCCTATGGCTCTCACCAGCAGAGCTCAGTGAGAGAAAACTTGCATGCATGCCATGTGGTGGCATCACCAAATGGTTGAGGTTGGAAGGGACCACTTGGGATCATTTAGTCCAACCCCTCTGCTTCAAGCAGGTTCCCTAGAGCACATTGCCCAGGATCACATCCGGGTGGGTTTTGAGTATCTCCTGAGATGGAGACTCTGCCACCTCTCTGGGCAACCTGCTCCAGTGCTCTGTTGGTCTCACTAAAGCCATTAAAGGTTTTTCATGCAGTGGCCATGCAGAAATCTCTAGAAGCATGCAAAGCTTCCACTCAGGGGGGCCCAGAAAGCAATGAGTGGGGGAGGAGTTCTGTCCCAGTTTGGAGACCAGGATACACGAAGAGGAGCCCCCATCGTTTGTGCCAGCGGGGAGTGGGAATGAAAAGCAGGGAAACGCACTGCATCCTTGTACAGTCTTCTCCACCTCTATTGCCAGGGCAAAAACCTGTGCCCGCCTGCTTCTGGAGGAGCCAAACTCAACTACACAGTGCTGGTTGGAGAGACACCCTGCACCGTCACCGTGTCTGAAACACAGCTGCTGTGTGAGCCACCGACCCTCAGCGGGCAGCACAAAGTGACGGTAGGCACCAACCGCTGCCATCAGAGCCCCTTCCTCCTCCTCCTTCCTGACCTGCTCAGCGCTGAGTGCAATTTCTCGTCCAAAGACTGCAGGATTTTAGATCTTTATGGCTGTCTAATTGAAAGCTTAAAATATTGATGAGGATTAGCGTGGTGAAACTTCTTATTGTCTCCTTGAGACTCGCTGCCCACTGTCAAAGCCTTCCAAAAAGAATAAATATTGAGGGCATTCAGCCCCAGACTCCAGCCTTTCCCTGGTAAGATGAGCTGTAGTGTGCTGTGTTCCCCTCCTGTAGAGCTGGAAGGGATTTTAGCAGTCCTTGTAGCCAGATCTGCTTTGCCAAGTGGGTGGCAGGAGGATTTGGCTTTTCCTGAGGCAGAAGGAGCCAGGAGGTCCGGACTGCTCATCAGGATGCTTCGCTTTGGTTTTGGGCACTGCTGCTTTCCCCAGACTGAGCACTCAGTTGTAAAGGCGCTCGAGCAAAGCCCGATGAGGTTGCAATTGTAATTTATTTCTCTTCAAGTTCAGCATCCAAAAACTATTCAGTTGTCACTGTGGCTCGCAGAAGCACAGCTCACATCTGTGGCCTGGGCACATCCAAGAGAACCTGGCCCCTGTGTGCGGCCCCCCCCCCCAGCTCCTCTTCCCCCCTCTCTCTCCAGTTGCTCTGGTTACTTGTCAGGGAAATTGTCAGTGGGTCACAAACGTTCACAGGTTACAAAAGGGAGTTGAAAGCTATAAACTGAAAGTCAAATGGAGCCATCAGATAATACGAACAAAGCCCAGATAGTGAAGGGCTGGCACATTTATCATGGCTTGAAGCCTCGCTGTGCTGCGCTCTTTGTTTCTGGAGGCAATTGGTGCTGCTGCAGCTGCAGCCGCAGCCGTGCTGTGTATCCACCACAGAAATGTACAAGACATCTGTGCTGCCTGCCCTGCATTTGGGCAGGCCCAAAGAAGCTGCTGCTTACCTCCCTGGTGCTTTGCAGGTGCGTGTCGGCGGCATCATCTTCTCCCCCGGTTCGGTGAGCATCACCTCTGACAGCCTGCTGACCCTGCCAGCCATCGTCAGCATCGCGGCCGGCGGCAGCCTGCTCCTCATCATCGTCATCATCGTGCTCATCGCCTACAAGCGCAAGTCCCGGGAGAACGACCTGACCCTCAAGAGGCTGCAGATGCAGATGGACAACCTGGAGTCCCGAGTGGCACTGGAGTGCAAAGAGGGTCAGTATCCCATCACCCCAAACCTGGACGCTGGTCCTCCCTCCTCCCATCAAGCCATTCCTCCTTCTCTCTGGGGACTGATTCCTCTTTGGGCACTGGGACCCCTGCTTTAGTCCCCCCTGCGGCCATTCCAGCGGTCCTCACCAAAGCCATCCCCATTGCCCAACATTGGCAATAGGGCACGTGCTCCTACAGGGAAACAGTAATGAGAGCAAGTGGCAGACACGGCCTCTGCCTGCCTAATGTGCAGAGAATAGGATTAGAGCTTGATCCTGCTTAAGCGGCGTGCCTCGATCGTGTGGTGAGGGCTGCAGCAGCCCCAGGGTGCCCCGCACAACGTGTTCCCTTCTCTAATGGCTTTTTAGGGCTCCAGAAAAGGCACAGAATGAGATGAAGAATGGGGAAGGGTCACAGAATCACAGAATCACAGAATTGTAGGGGTTGGAAGGGACCTCCAGAGATCATCGAGTCCAACCCCCCTGCCAAAGCAGGTTCCCTACACCAGGTCGCACAGATAGACATCCAGGCAGGTCTTGAACATCTCCAGAGAAGGAGACTCCACCACCTCCCTGGGCAGCCTGTTCCAGTGCTCCGTCACCTCACTGTAAAGGTCAGGCTGCAGAGAAACTGTGTGTTCTGGAAAAGAGCTTAAGTTAAACCAAAGTAAAGAAAAGTAGCTGCAAATGTTATAGTTTGAGCTCTGTCCCAATCAACAGCTGATTAGGATTAGTTCAGCTGATTTTAAAAGGGTAACCTTGAAAGGCAAAGGATGAGATGTGTTCTGGAGATGCCATTCACTTTGGTATGGGCGCACCCTGGCTCGGGGGCAGAGACCTTCCTGAGCCAAAGGTTTCTGCTTTGTAGAATGAGCACAGGGCCACAAATACCACCCTGACATCCACACTGAAGTTCTGTTCTGAGAGGAAGAAAAATTCCTCCCTGGGCCTGCACAGGTGCTTTCTGCTTGGGTTTGATCTGCATCGGATTTGATTATTTTGGCAACTGTTGGTAGGAGAAGAAAGGAGAATAAGGGAGGCACCAGGTTATGAAAAGAGATCCTCATCCTCTATCTGCAGCCTTTTAAAGAGTGTTTTAGGTGCACAGACACAGTTGTGAACTGCGTACAAATTCATAAGCATCTTTTGTTCCTGGCATCTGTTCTCTGCAGTGTGCTCGCTCCCAGCAAGGGTGAGGGTCTGCATGAGCTCCGTGCAGGCTCTGCTCTGCACCCGCTGCTGCATGCTCTCTGAGCCCGTGTTGCATTGCATTTCTCCTTTTTCTTTTCTTCCCAAACAGCTTTTGCAGAGCTGCAGACAGACATCAATGAGTTAACCAGTGACCTGGACCGTTCTGGCATCCCATACCTCGACTATCGGACGTATGCCATGAGGGTCCTCTTCCCTGGCATTGAGGATCACCCCGTTCTGCGGGAGCTGGAGGTAACGGGTGGGCAGTGATCTCCTTCCCCAGCCCTGTTAGGAACCATGGGGCCAGCAGGATGAACCCTGAGCTCAATGTAGCCAAGAGCTTGGCGTTATATCTTCATCACACACTGCTTGGTTCCTCTCGTCCAGTTTGGGTACTGGTTTGGGTATTGCTCTAGGCCAGCAGCAAATGATGCTGGATGAATTCCTGGTGTCCTTTTAGATGCTCCTCAGCCCAAGAATCCTCCTGCTGCTGTTCCATGGCATGCCCACAGGAGGGCAAGCACAGTGCCTGGGCATGGACTGCCTCTGGCTGTGCTGTCAGTGAGTGCCCTCGTTCCTCTCAGGGCTTTACTGAGGTCCCACTGCTCTGTGCACTCATGCAAGGGCTCTTCAGTACTCATCCACTAAATCTGGCTCCTTCCCAAGGGGCCACCATTTGCTGCCTTTGGACTCATATCTCCATGCCCTGAGTTTCCCAGTCCCACCCATTGTTGCTGCTGCCATCGCCATATATGCTCTAGCAAATGAATATGAATGCTTCATATTTGTTTTTTTCCGCATGAAAAATAGAACTGCAGAAGTGATAAATGTGTTGCCAATTACACAGTTGCTTGATTATGTAACATCAGTAAAACCAATACATAATTCTCCAAGATGTTTGGTAAAGAGAGGCTTAACGCTGCTCATCCATTTGTAATGAATTACTTGAGTCTGGAACTGGTTGAAAGGCTCAATTTTTTACACTTGCCCCATAGTAAAGCAATAATCAAAACTGGTGTTTAATTTACTTCTAAGTGTGCCGCTTTTTTTGTGGAGAACAAGCAAAATTACTCATTGTTTGTAGGGCTGTTGGCAGTAGAGTGTAACCCAGGGCAGTGGGGAAGTGCCCCAGTGGGTGTCCCATGGGGTGGGACAGCAGCATCACCCCTTTATTATCACCCCACTCTTCATCACTTCTGCACAGTGCCGTGGGTCCCATCAGCTTGGTCTGAAACCAAAGGTTCCTGTGCACGCGGTGCCTTCCAGTCCTCTCCCCTCCTGATGGCTTCTCCCTGCCACAGGTCCAAGGGAACGGGCAGCAGAGCGTGGAGAAAGCCCTGAAGCTCTTCGCTCAGCTGATCAACAACAAAGTCTTCCTGCTGACCTTCATCCGCACGCTGGAGCTGCAGCGCAGCTTCTCCATGCGCGACCGCGGCAACGTGGCCTCGCTCATCATGACGGGGCTGCAGGGCCGGCTGGAATACGCCACCGATGTGCTGAAGCAGCTGCTGTCCGACCTCATCGAGAAGAACCTGGAGAACAAGAACCACCCCAAGCTGCTGCTGCGCAGGTAGCGGGAGGGCTGGCGCTGCCGTGTGCCGTGTGCTCTCTTGGTGATGGTTAAAAGCCAGGTGGGAAAACGAAGCCGTTGGGTTGGCAATGCCTGGGGAGCCAGCAGGGAAGGGCAGGATGCTCATCCAGGCCCTGCTCGTGTCGTCAGCTGCTGCTGTCCCATGTCTCATTGAGTGCTGCCCGTGGTGCCCCGCTGGCACCTTGCAGCCGAGGGAAATGGGATGATTTTCACAGCCCCAGGAAAAAAGCAGGGATTCCTCCAACCATCGTGAATATACTTGACAGGAAATTGCTTTAAGTCTGGCTGTGTTTGCAGAGGCAATAACTCATCTCGGGAAAGGAAGCCATCTTAATTTCCCCCGTGGTTTGGTGCGTCGCTGGGAAGGCACCTTCTCGTCAGCCATCCCTGGTGGCTCTTTGCAGTGCTCCAGAAATACAGGGATGGCACTGGGGGTCGTTCCCTCCCCTCCCACCCATCCCCAGATGGGAGAGAGCACTGCGCTGGCAGCAGGATGGCTCTGCTCACAGCCACTTCTTGTGGGTTAGCTCTGAGAACTCTCCTCCTAAACCCACGCCTGGCACAGGGAAACCAAATGAATGCAGAAAGCAAAAATTTGCTTTTAATTTGCGTCTTCTCACCCTGCTCCTTAATCGTCAGCAAACAGCCACAAAGCAAGGCACTGCGCGCTTTTATTTCTTGCTCTCTCTCGTGGCAGTCATTGCCAATCAGTGCTCAGTTCTCCCTCTCTTTCTTCTTCGTTTTTCCCCTCTCGCTTTCCTCCACTGTGACCCCTCATGGGAGACAGCAAAAAAGTTGACATTAAATCAAATGGCAGCTCTGGTTCCTGGCACAGACAGCAAGCAGCAGCTGAGAGACCCAGATACAGCAGGGAAAATGAGTAGAATACATATTGATTTTGGGGTTCTCTGGGCTCTTTTTGTTTAGCTTTGCTTGCTTCCCAGTGCCAGAGCAGGGCACCAGAGCCATCCCACAAGCACCCAGCTGGATCTGTAGCTTGCTAGTAGTGCTAATCCGCACCCTGGCCAATTATTAGTCTAGTATTCTATTAACAAAGTGGTTTATTAAATCAGTATTCGTCCCGAATGCATGATTTTCACTCTGTGTTTTAATCCTTTTCTTGGCTACGTCACTGCCTCTGCATTTGGTGTGGCTCGTGGCTGGCTGGCACAGCAGCGTGCTGCTGGTGCTCCTCCTTAATTGGGCAGTGGCAGTGATTTAAACAGTCAAGCAGTGCGCGTGTCAATTTGCAGGATGAGTTTTTAGGCAGTTAATCAATTCAGGCTGGAATTCTTTGGGGATCTGCAGACATTTTCACAAATTCCTGGCAGATGTTGTGATCCTAAGAGATGATAGATAACGTAACCCCGGGTCTTTTTTTTGCAGACTGGTGTCAGTTTTTGTTTGTTGAAATCTGTGGCTCCTTTTTTTGCACTTGATCTGTCTGACTTTGTGATCAAACCCTGTTGGCTTTTTTTTTTTTTCATTAAATGCCAGCATCCCCAAACACGCTGGGTGCTGTATAAATACATACCAAGATGCAGTCCCTCATTCAAGTCAGCAGAGCAGTCAGGGAAGAGCAGGGAAAATGGGTCAGGAGCAGGATGGGACCCACAGAGCTCTGCTGTATCTGCTGCAGTGCTGCACCAGCGCTGCTGGGCACAGGATGTTGGAGGCACAGTGTCCCTATCCCAGGAAAAGAAACAGGATCCTGCAGAGCCAGCATTAAAAACTATCATTAGGAGCTATTGTATTGAAATTAAAGATAATCTTGGGCACAATGTGGGGAGAGGACGCTGGGTGGGACCGGGGATAAAGCTGCAATTTTCCTGCCATTGTCACTCTGCTGTCCCTGATTGCCAGCCCAGTGCAAATCCCAGTGATTTACTGCGCCAGGCTGTAATTTGCACCACGTGCACAGAGCTGAGTGTCCCCAGGCTCCCTGTTCCCTGTCAGGGCTCTGATGGGCTGTCAGCTGGGGATGAGCTGCCTGCATCGTGCTGCCTGCGTGCACTGGGAGCTGTGCTGAGCGGTGGTATTGCTGCTGTGGGGAGCAGGATGCTCCTCTCCTCCTGTCTCTGGCCATTCCTGTTTCCTGAGGTTGGTTTGTGCGAGGATTTGCTTTTGTTGGTAATGTGCCTCTCCTCCTCCTGGCTTTCCTAGGACAGAGTCGGTGGCTGAGAAGATGCTGACGAATTGGTTTGCTTTCCTCCTCCACAAATTTCTCAAGGTAAGGAGGGATGGAGCAGAGCACAGCTGCTTTGCTCTCCCACCTGCATGGGGCAAATCTGAGCTTGAAAACAGTCTCATGCAATCAAGTTTCTGTTGCTTTCCTTGAGTACTGCTGAAAGGCTCTTATGAAAAGGTTTTCTGCTCTTCTGTTTAACTTTCCCTGGCTTTGGCTGCACCAAGTATCACCCAGCTGTGTCCTCTGGAGTACTCCAGGCTGTGCCCTCTGGAGGGCTCGCACCTCTTTGAGCACCTCCATGCCTGCGCTTCCATAATTTGCAATTTAATTTTGGTTTTGGAAGCCCCCTCAGAGTTTACTTCATCAGAGCGAACAATGAGATCAAGATCTCAGATTCCCATTTTACAGCCCTATAGATTCAGTAGAGCTTTACCGAGCCAAGCACAACAGCCATCAAGCAGCAGTTTTGGCTGTGCTCTGCCAGAGCTGCTGGGGGCTGAGCCCGATTGCACATGTGCTAATGATTAAGGCAACGGGGCTCTGCCTCTGCTGCAGTTAATCATGTGCAAGATGTCTTTGTGGGCCAGCAGCCCTGATGTAGCTGCACTTCACCCCTGGGTTGATTTCGCCGCTGGTCTCCTTGTGCAGGAATGTGCTGGAGAGCCACTCTTCATGCTGTACTGTGCCATCAAGCAGCAGATGGAGAAGGGCCCAATTGATGCCATCACGGGGGAAGCCCGCTATTCACTCAGCGAGGACAAGCTGATCCGGCAGCAGATTGAGTACAAGACCCTGGTGAGTGAATGCTGGGGGAAAGAGCTGGATTGCTGCTGTCCTCCCCGTTGGGCATGAGCCATGCTGACCTTCAGGCCCACTATGGGAGCACTGTCATGAGCACTGCTGTTGGCAGTGCAGTGAAGTCCAATGAGGAGTGTCCCTAGCTGGTAGCTTGGGGTTGTGCCCAACTCGTAGGTACCAATATCCTATTTGGTCCACTGTCCTTCCTCTAACAAGGGAAAATCAACATACGAGGACTCCTATCTTAATTATTTATATAGATATGTGCAGCAGCAATGAGGTAAATAGAGATGCAGGGTTTTACCATGAGGGTTGCTTCTTGTGCAGATGCTTATTCTAATAAGGTCGTTAAGGTTGGAAAATGCCACTAAGGCCAACCAACCATCAATCCATCAGCACTGAGCTATGTTCCTGTTGTTCTGCTTCTGTGTGGAGCCCTTAAGGGAATGGCGTGCTTCTCCTTTCTTCCCAGATCTTGAACTGTGTGAATCCAGACAACGAGAACAGTCCTGAGATCCCTGTGAAGGTGCTGAACTGCGATACCATCACCCAGGTCAAAGAGAAAATCCTTGATGCGGTGTACAAGAACGTCCCCTATTCCCAGCGACCGAGAGCTGTTGACATGGATTTGGGTAGGGGCTTGATGCTTTCTCTGGGTGTCCCTTTTTACCTGTTGAGCATTTCTGTGGGCTCTTCAGGTTAGCCAAGTGGATGAGCCCATGGCTGTCCCCACTCTGAGCAATGCATCCATCGCTTCTGCCTTGCAGAGTGGCGGCAGGGCCGCATCGCACGCGTGGTGCTGCAGGATGAAGACATTACCACCAAGATTGAAGGCGACTGGAAGCGACTGAACACCTTGCTGCACTACCAGGTGAGAGCAGGCCTGGGTAGGCAGCTCCCAGAAGGCTGCCATGATGAAGGAACAGAAAGGCAGAAATTTAATTTCCAGGCAGACGGAGAGGTCACATTTGCATGAGAAACCTGAGTGGTTCAATGTGCTTCTGCATTAGACAGGAAAGCAAGCTTGACATGGATCTTAAAGAACCTAGCAGGGTTGAAAATTGGCTAAATTAAAGCTGCTAGCCGTGCTTGTGAGACAGAGCAAGGGGAGGGCTGAGCCTGTAGGGCTGCAGGTGGGCACAGAACGGAGGGCAGCAGGGAAAAGAGAGGGGATTCTGCCTTCCAAATCCCAGAGCTTTCCAAGTCAGCTCACAGGAGTCCTGCTACCAACACTGTATAAACCAATCCTTGAACCTGAAGGTTTGTGCATCCAGCTTACCATGGGAGATGAATTCTGTTGTTTTTCACATCGGCTTCACCTGTCATTTGCAAGGGATTATCCAGCATGCAGGGAAGCAGTGAGGTTTTGTGATCTTCAGAAGTCAACTGAGGAAGTCACCAGTGAAACTTATGTCCTGATGTGAGCTGGGTGCTAAGGGAGGGACCGTCTTCATTTTGGTGCCTGTGGGAAACCCGAGCCATAAGTTTGGCCTTAAAATAAACAAAATCCTGACAGCGCTCACAGCACCGCAGCTATTCCTGCCACTTGAGTGTCAGCTTTGCTCTGGAACAAAGTGGAAGTTTGCTGCCAAGTACCTAAATAGGCAGCAGTCACACATGGCTCTGGCCACAGCTCCGTGCAGCCCGAATGGAGCTGTTTCAGCCATGAAACAAAGCCAAGTTCTCTGCACTGCAAAAGGAATCTCGCCGAGGCAGAGCTTTTGCCAAAAACAAACAGCAGCGATTTTTATTATTTTTTTTTTCCTTTTGGTATTTCTACCATTTTATCCTTTCTTATGTGGTTTTTTTTTTTTTTTTCTGTTCCAGTAATAAATGTTTTTATTAGGTATCAGAAATACAGATGCTCCAGGGCTGCACAGTAAAACAAACATGTTGGGCAAAGGCACTGCTTAGAAGGGGGTATAAAATCAGTGCTGCCTCCAGCTCTGCTCTTTGGTTACTTAAGCCAGGATTGTTGGGGGGCAGAAAATGCATGGCACAGAGCATGGAGAGCTGCAGGGCAGCAGGGAAGGGCGAGTGGCATACAGCACATCTGTGCTTTGAGCTGCAGGAGGGGGATGGAGGCTGTTGCTGGCTTCTGGAGGACTGGAGAGATGATTTCTAGATTTATATACATACATATTTCATTTTCTACGTGTTTAGGCTGGTGAAAAAAAAAGCCAAAACAACCCACCATATATCTGCCTCAATTGGCAAAACGTACTCTTTGTGGGATGCAAAAGCTGGGTTGGATTTAAAAGGGCATTTTCGCCCTCTGTAATATTTTTGAACCACTTTATAGAATGATATAGAGAGCTGTAGGCCGGCTGCTTATTTCTTCATTTTTATAATAGGCGTATGGGTTAAATAGGTGTAGTGCTTTGCTGAAGTCTCTGGAGCTTTTGAACCACGTTGTATTACCTTTATGCAGTGTCCTTTTGGTTTGTGACATTAAACCTCATGGGAGAATCCCGCCCTGTGTGGCTCTACTGAAGAAAAATGAAACCCTGAATTGAATATTGAATGATTTACAGTGGCTCGTGCAGGGTTAACTAGGAGGCAGCAGAGCATGAGTACCTGTCAGGTACCAAGAGCCTGGAAGGGCTGAGAGATTAGAAAACTGCTTTAAATGACAAATTAGAAGCAGAGAGGGAAGGAGCATCAGAAATGAGGATACGGCCCTGGAGCTGCTGGGGCTTCATCTTGCTGGGAGGTGGCACAGAGGTGGCAGCCCAGCTCCATCTTTCCTCTCCTGAAGGCATATTGTGCAGCAGGTTTCCAGCTGGGGGAAGGAAGAATCAGAATATTTCTGAAGCTGGGTTCTTCTGAAGCAGAAGCAGAATAAGGTGGAAAAGGAGCTTGTGTTCCGTATGACACTGCTCTGTAGGTCAGCGTTTTTGGCTGAGCCATTGCACCCTGGGTTCAGTGAGTGGCAGTGCTCAGGGCATGGGGACCTACGCTGTCCCCACCCCAGGCTGCATCCCAGTGCTCAGCTTCCGAGGTGGAGCTGAGCTGAAGTGGCAGCTAATGACACCCCTGGATAATAATATGGCCACTGATTGTTCCTTCCATTGACTTAATAAATTGGATGGAGTGAGGCAGGAGCAGCGGAGGAAATGAGAAAGGTGTTGGGAGTGTTTTACTCAGAAATATCTCTCTTCTGTGCTGTGCAACACAAGTGGCTGTTATTTCCACTCTCGTTAGCAATAATAACAACACCCATTTGCCTGAAACTTCATCGTAATGCACAGCAGGGCCGTGGTGCAGGAGCTGTGCTGCAGGCAGTGCTGGGTGCAGAGATTCCCACGAGACCCACAGGTCCTTAATTAACAGAAATGTGTTAAGAAACACCCAGTGGCTGTTGGATTTATAGGGAGGATAAAATTAAACATGGCTACTAAAGTCTGCCATAACCAAACCTTGTTAGCATTAATGTTCATTTATGGTTGGACTTCCCAGCATTTAATTCCCTCTCTGGAGCAGCAGAGGGATGGACAATTTAATACCCCTGAAAGATGGCTGTGTGACACTCTGGGCTGTAAATCAAACTTCTAAAGTTCATAAAAATTGTTAAAATAAAAAATGGTTTAATAGGAATGTTTTATGGCCCGTAACATTATCACGGCTGTTTTATTCCCTCTGCATTGTTACTTTAATTGGATCACAACAATTCTTGAGATTCTCATTTTTGTTGCATAAAACGCAATCTTAAATCAGAATGACCAAAGCAATCTTCAATCTGTCCCTTGATTTATCGCTGCTTTCCTTTGATCTCTGCTCCTAAGGGTCTGACCCAGCATGGGGCTCAGCACCAGAAGCCCAGGGCTGCCAGCAAGACCTTTCCCCTCCACCCAAGGAACGCAGCGTTGTGCCATCAGCTCTGTGCCAACCTGAGCATTTCTGTTGTCTGCACTGTCTGGCTCACCTCTTCTCTCTCCCTTCCCCAGGTGTCAGACCGCTCCGTTGTGGCTCTTGTCCCCAAGCAGACCTCCTCCTACAACATTCCTGCCTCCGCCAGCATCTCCCGCACGTCCATCAGCAGATACGGTGAGGAGCAGAGCTGCTTTAAACAAGGATGTGTCCTGGTGGGTGTAGGGGCTGCCTTGGCCTGAAAGAATCAGGTGCAAAAAAAGCAGCAGCTTGCCCCAAAGAACTGCAGCACTCTGTCAGAAGGAAACTGCATTTGTGTACCAATCAGTGCTTGGCTGCTGGCTTTTTGCAAAGGCTTTTCCATCTGTGAGCAGAACAGCAGAAAGGAGCGGAGAGTTTGGAACTAGATGATCTTTTAAGGTACCTTCCAACCTCAGCCATTCTATGAGTCTACGAATCTGAGAGGGGAAAAGGAAGCACCAAGGAGCACATCACGAGCAGCCCATGGGAATGTGGGACTGGGGAAGGCCCTGGGAATGGCTTTTGGCTCAGAGGGTGCTGCACCTAGAGCCATAGAGTCATTAAGGTTGGTAAAGACCTCTGAGGTCACCAAGTCCAGCCATCAACCACAGCACCTTTCTGCAAGGAGAGCAGACTGTGTTCTCCTTGTAAGCAGGGCTGCAGGGGAGGGGGAAAATAACAATTCCTTCATCTATTCTTCCAGTAAGTGGAGGATCCTGACATCTCAGCTAATGGGTCAGAAATGGTAACAGCAGTGTGAACTCAATGCGCTAGCATTTGCGCTCCTGGGAATTGGTTATTTGCATAATGGCATGGTTAAGGCACTTTGCAGATGGTCCCTAAAGACTCCACGCTCTGAATAAATGAGTCTGCTAGGTGCCAGGTGTGCATTTATAGCGCTAAATCCACAATGATGGTAATAATATACTTTCATAAAAGGCAGCGGTGGCAAAATCTCTAGCACGCTGATCTCTCATTATCTTGCATTGTGCAGAGCGTTGTGCAGAAGAGGGGGCTCCTGGCAAACCCGTCTCCCTGTCCTGGTTATAGCTCCCCAAACAATTTATTCTCTCAAACTGGGCATCCTTGTTGCAGGAAAGCCCTCAGTCAGGCTTTCTGGTCCAGAACGTTTCTGCTGGGCAGCACAACACAACTGCAGCCCACTGCTTTGGCTCTGCAGGAGATGGGAAAACCAAAGCCAGGTCACACCACCACAGGAGTCCTCAGGGCTCATCGATCTCTGCCACGTGAAAAAGCCTCTGTGAGCCACCAATGTGAATTATCATTCCTCCCGTTAAGATTAATACTTCTAATTGCGCCGACAGAATTTAAATGAGATACTTATTTACTTTCCCCATTATATATCAGTACAGAGCTACGCTTAAAAATAGAATTACTAGATGCTTCCTTAGCCGTCCCCCTGTCTGTCTCCTTAATTATATCAGTTGGAGTACTCATTTATCTAAGCCCTAATCAGGGATGAAAATCTAGCTAGTTTTGTAATGAGCTGCACACTTCCCCTGGCTGATTTATGATTGATCTCCTTCCTCTTGTTGGGAAGGGCAAGCAGCAAACTGAAGGCTCAACTTAGGAGAACACACGAGGTTCCCACAGAACAAAGGAATTCAGTGAGAGTACAAAAATGAGCAGTGCATGACTCACGTTGGCCTCGCCGAGTTGTTAGCACCTTGTCTTGGCTCACAGAGGATGGTGTCCAGGGTAGCACATCGCTTGGGAAGTTCCACATCCCTCATCCCTTCTTGGTCTCCATGCCAATAGGGTAGATCCCATTGCCTCTGCTCCTTGCTTCTATGAGGCTCTGTGATCAGAGTCCAGCTCCAGTTGCTCTAAGAAAGCCTCAGGAAGAAGAACCTTTTCTTCTGCACTTACTATGTACAAAACATTGGTATTGGGAGACGATGGTGTTGCGTGCATGAGCTGGAATCATGGGGCATCATCCCTCACGGAGCTGTTGTGTTGCAGGTAAGGGATGAAAATGCAGGGGGAGAAGCCTCACATCTGAGTGCAGAAGGAGAAAGCTTCAGTCTGGGGGACTCTGTGCTTGGTGAAGACCAGCATGTGCTTTGTTTATAAGTGCACGGCCTATTTTGGCAAATTTCATTTTGTACGGTATTGCATTCCACTGCCCTGCAAAAACAAATCAGAGCAGATGATTCTGGCATTAATGAGAGCAGTGCCATCCCCGAGCAGAGGCAGGCAGATGGAAGGAGGCATTACACTGAGCGTGCTCTCTCCTCTCACACTCAGATTCCACCTTCCGTTACACTGGCAGCCCTGACAGCCTGCGCTCCCGAGCCCCCATGATCACCCCAGACCTGGAGAGTGGTGTCAAAGTCTGGCACCTGGTGAAAAACCACGACCATGGTGACCAGAAGGAGGGGGACCGGGGCAGCAAGATGGTGTCCGAGATCTACCTGACAAGGCTGCTGGCTACAAAGGTAAATGGTGTGCTAAGCTTGCCTGGGAGATGCCCAGGAAGGGATGTCCATGTGGTCACTGGGGATCCTCAGCCCCCTGCCATGCCCTGGGGGTTCATTTCCATAGAGCCATTGAGTTGCTTGGATGCGAAGGGACCTCAAACATCACCCAGATCCAACCTTCAAATTTACCCCTGAGTTTATGAATGCTTCCCCCTTATCAGCAGTGCAAGCCCAGTTTCTAAACTGAGCTGTTTAAATAGCTGTTTGCCTAGAGAGGCTGTGGATGCCCCATCCTTGGAGGTGTTCAAGGCCAGGTTGGATGGGGCCCTGGGCAGCCTGGTCTGGTATTAAAGGGGAGGTTGGTGGCCCTGCCTATGGCAGGGGGTTGGAGATTCGTGATCCTTAAGGTCCCTTCCAGCCCCGGCCATTCTGTGAAATAACAATAAAACAACTTAACCAAGCTCACTTTCCTTTCAGTGGTATAAAAAACCCGTACATATTCTTTACTGTAGGATACAGACAAGCCCCCAGAATTGGAGTACTTATGCAACAGCAGTTTCTAACATCAATCCCAAATTAGCAACCACCAAGCAGGCATATCCCAAAATATCCCTCACCAAAAAAAAAAAAAGAAAAAAAAAAGCCATCCCCAAAAAACAAAAGCTGCCATGCTGCTCCCATCAGGGCACACTGCAGAAGTTTGTGGATGACCTCTTTGAGACGCTGTTCAGCACGGTGCACCGCGGCAGCGCGCTCCCCTTGGCCATCAAGTACATGTTTGACTTCCTGGACGAGCAGGCAGATAAGCACGGCATCCACGACACAGATGTACGGCACACCTGGAAGAGCAATTGGTAAGATGTGGCTGTTGTGGTGGGGGGAAAAACTGATGGCAGAGCTGTCAGAAGGGCTGGAGCAACACGGCGCTGTAGCCCCAGTGCGTAAATGCAGCACGGAGTCATGCAGACCCCTTCACAGCACTGCTGTCCCACACAGATGGGGCTCTGGGTGCCAATCCTGAGCTTAGCCTTCCCCAAACAATGGAGCTATTACAGCTCTGCTCTTCTGTTATTTTAGGATTAAAAGCTCTGTGGGTTGGAAATCTACCTCTGCAAGAGAGGGGAAGAAAAAAAAAAGCCCACAACAAATGGCTGTTCCCTGAAGACTTTGTGCATTCCCCCAAGTCCCGCATGGCTTTAAAAGCCTCTAATCACCACGTCTGCAAAAGCTGCATTCCCTGCTAAGGCAGTGGGGAGCAAAAAAACAATTTATTGAAAGCATCAGAAGGAGTTATTAGGATAAAAACGTTTGAATCACAAATAGAGATGAGTCTTCTTGAAGCAGTGACAAGGAAAGCACCATGGGGTGGGGGTTTCTGTGCTGGCACCGCTGGGGGCTCTGACCCACATGTGGGCTCTGACCCTGCTGGGCGCTGATAGCTGCAGGGTTGCTGGGGGATGGAGCAGAGGGGAAATGGAGCAGAGCAGCAATGCCAGAATTTTTCTGGAGGATGGAGAGAGGCGTAGGCTGCTGGAGGAGGTCAGAGCAGAAGGAGCTGCAGGACAGAGCTGATGCGATGGAGGGGAGGGCATGGGCACTGCAGAGTGCAGCTGAGCTGCTGGCCCGTGGTGCAGCAAGAGTTAAGGCTGCAGCCCTCCGTGCATAGCTGGATGTAGAGAGCCAAGACTTGAAAGGTAATAGAAGGCAGCAGCTGCTTTTTTGATCCTGCTGTACAGCCAAAGAAAAAGGGAATAATAATTCCCCTTTGATTGTGAAGGCCTTGGGATCTGGGGACAAAGCCGATGATGGGCACAGAGGTGACCACACTGCCCTGAGCTCAGCCCCACTCCTCGGCCACCACAGAGGGAACGCACAGCACAGGAAGGATCTGTTCAGGCTTTTCTTAACATCCAGTTTTGTTTCTTGGTTTCCCTGCAGCCTCCCTCTCCGCTTCTGGGTGAACGTGATCAAAAACCCGCAGTTTGTCTTTGACATCCACAAAGGCAGCATCACGGATGCCTGCCTCTCGGTTGTGGCTCAGACCTTCATGGACTCATGCTCCACCTCCGAGCACCGCCTGGGCAAGGACTCCCCATCCAACAAGCTGCTGTACGCCAAGGACATCCCCAGTTACAAGAGCTGGGTGGAGAGGTAGGAGCTGGGCGGAGAGGTTGGAGTCATAGCATCCCAGTGATAAGATCCCAAGGAGAAGAGGGGGTATTTTGTCCTCCCTGCTCCTCACCGAGCCTTTGGTCCCTGCAGGTATTATGCAGACATTGCCAAGCTGCCAGCCATCAGCGACCAGGACATGAATGCATACCTGGCTGAGCAGTCACGTCTGCATTCAGCTGAGTTCAACATGCTGAGTGCACTCAACGAGATCTATTCCTACGTCAGCAAATACAGCGAGGAGGTGGGTGCCCTTGGGAAGGGGACATGGGGACATTCCCCTCATTGCAGCATGGCTGTAGCTTGTATGGCTGCTGCCCACATCTGCTCTGTTTGTGCGCAGTGAGGCTCAGGTCTTGCTCTGTAGCATTTGTCCCAGGAGAACTGATAGCTGAAACATTGGGTGAGCAACTCCATTCCTCAGCCTTGGCACAAGTGCATCTCGCTCCTAAATGCAGTAAAAAAAATCCTCGTGACCCAGTGAAACTCCCCTTGAATGTCCCTGTCCTTTGGGAACAGCATAGTACAAGTCCCTGGTGCATTGGTGCTCACTCCTGTTTGCACAGAATTCCTGGCAGCCTGAGCTCATTTAATGAATGCTTCACTTGAAACCAAGTTCTCACCATCTGTTCCACCCCTTCATTTCAGTGCAAGAAGAACCTATTTTGCAATTATGTCCATTAAAAGGAAGGGTTTTGTCATTTAATTGCATGTATGCATTTGTGATACAGTACTGTAGCATTTTTCCAATTAGATTTTAAAATCCCATAACTTTCATGCTAAATGAGACGAGGAATGTGGAGCCCGAGGTACAGGGCTCTGCACTGAGCAGCCCAGCAAGCAGAGGAGCACGGCTGGCTGCTCACTGCACTGCTTCACCATTTGTTACTGAAGAATTATATTCCACTACAGAACTATTAGAGTGAGACTGAGGGATTTATGATCAGTGGGGAACCTCAGAAGCTACACATCCTAAGGAAGTGTTGGCCATACTGCTCCATCCCAATTTCTCTTGCTGTCAACTACTCCTGAGGAAACACGGGGCATTTTGCTACTCTGGGAATGTTCCCCTGCCATCCTGGGGCCCTGATCTGTCTGGTGTTTTTCACTGGCTCTTTCTGCCCCTTGAAGCACATCAATGCTCCATGTTGCTCGCGCCTTCCTACCCTGCAGTCCTGCCCACCCTCTGCTCTCTCACTGATTCCTTTCTCTTTTTTCTTTCTGTGTCAGCTCATTGGGGCTTTGGAGCAGGACGAACAGGCACGGAGGCAGCGTCTGGCATACAAAGTAGAGCAACTCATTGGTGCCATGTCCATCGAGAGCTGAAGGAAGGCTGCAGTGCGCACGGACAGCGAGGGGCAAGAGCATGGCACGGATGCCTGGGGATTCAGAGGGAGAACAAGCAGAAAGGCACTGCACACCCCAACAACCACCCTCATCAAGGGGAGCAGGGATGGCCCAGGGGCTGGCTGTGCTCAAAATCACATGGGATCTGGTTTGAAAAGGCAGGAAGATCAAGAGACAAAGCACCGCAATCAGCGTAAACTCAAGGTGGATCGCTTCTGGTATTCATGGAAAGGTAGAACCTGCAACGTCTGGATGTGTCCATGGCTGCTGCTTTGCATGAAAATCGTCTGATGTATATTAGGAAATAAAACTTTATTTCAAGGTGTTTTTGGGAAAAAAAAAAAATAGAATCACAAGCCACAGAGATTACCTTGGCAGCCAGGTTCGGTCCTGATCCCATCCTCGCCATGCCCTGAGGATGTGCTCAGGCATCTGCAAATGGTCTGTTACACCAACTGGAAAGTCTGGAACACAGCAGTCTTGTTGGGATCTTACAAAAAATATGAGCACAAGTTTGCACCACACCTGTCCACACAAGCAAGATAGCAGCTTAGCCAGAAATTGTTCATTGGCTGAGTAACCCGTAGGCACTAGAAGGAAATTGTTGTGAATTGCAAAACCATCCAATCATCCAACTTGTCTTGAAATCCAGCTTTATCTATGTATTTATACAGTGTCTATATATATATATATTTTAAATCTCATTTACTGTTGAATGCAGAAGGATCCTGTTGAAGCGCGGTGCTCTTGCAGCCATGGCAGGAGGAGAGCGGAGCTGTCTGTGGTTTATGCAGTAAAACCAACCCCAAACCCAATGTTTACAGTGAGCAATACTTGAAATGCCGAGCTGTGGCAAGATGCTGTTTATTATTCTCTGTTTGACTTCGGACCAGAGAAGCACGGGATCGTAGGTGATGTCACCCACAGGGCAGGCCCATGGCTTTCATTTCTGTGAAGGAAGGGAAAGAAATCTCTGCTCTAGACAAGGGAAACCCATAGGCAGCGCTGTCAGTGCCAGCTGCTGTCCGTGTGTCTGTCCAAGCATCTTGTCCTTACCTTCCGTTCTTCGCTGGCCCAACGGCACGTCTTCTTGTGGCCAGGCAGATCTCAGATGTCTGTGAGTGTTATTTCTTTAAAAGACACCAAAGCTTATGTGTCCCTTTGTAGAGTGCCAGGATGGGAAGGAGCGCTGTAAATATTCCCCTCTGTAATAAATGCTGATATCTGCGCAGGCTGAGACAGGGAGGACAGGGCCGTTGGACCTGATGGGGAGAGAGGCATCAACCGTGGGAGCTGACAGCAGCAGAGTCCCTCCTCAGACTGCTTCTTCCCAGATGCCAAGGAGAAGCACGCTGGATGTTTGGGATATTTGAGCACGATGCTGTGGAGCTGCACCATAAGTCACCAGGTGGGGTGGTCTGGACCTCGGTTTGCTGCGTGCAGCAAAAGAGAAGCAATTTCTGTGAGCACCAGGAGTGAGGTGGCTCTTGTTGAGGGGATGAGGTCCCAGGGCCAGCAGGAGGAGCTGACACGCATCCAAACATCTCAGGAAACTCAGTGTTGTAACGACCCTTTGCTGAAAGCCATGCTGAGCCCACTTGCTTCTGTGCATTTTTCTGGGTCAGTTGGTAGTGTGGAGGAAGACCTGGTGGTCAGCCTCGTGCAGTATGGTCTGAGTTGTGTGATGGGAGGCTCTGAGATGGGAGAGCTGTGCAGAGAGAGGCGTAGGAAGGATGTATGTTGTTGTAGTCATTGCTTTGAGTATTCATGTTCAGACTGTTCACCAAATCCTTATGGTACTCTGGAACACTCAAAATGGTTTTCAAACACTTCTGAATATTGATCTAAATAGTTATTTCTGTGGGACTGATAAAATATGACTATACCCAAAGCAAAGACCTGGATGCTGCTGGCTGTGCTGCCATGCAGCCTGCATTTTGCTTACTGCCCATCTCTCCATGAGGCTTTTGCACAGCCAGGTCCCTGTCTCCTGGCCAAGCTGCGTGGAGCTGAGGAGAACAGGGAAACCAAGAGGAGCTCTTTGCAGAACAGTGGGGTACTGAGGTCTGAGTGGTTTCCACGGAAGACAGCAGGAATAGCTCTTCATCCATCACCATGGAGGCATCAGGAGGATGGCATAGAAGCAGCACAGTGCTGACTGGAAGGAGTGGTCTGTAGATAAACCACCGAGCATCTACTTGTGATGGTAGCCATGAATTATGGATCTTCATGGTCAGTTGCATGGAATGAAGCAACATATATCCCCTCGGGGCAAAGAACTTGTAATCTATTGTCCTGCTTGCATCCAACTCTTCGGTTACTCTTTGGAGAGGAAACTGAAAAGCTCCAAGGGGCATTTCCTCTGCATTGCAGCAAATGGACTCAAGGTTTGGTCAGGAGGGGCAGTGACTTTGCCTTAGATGAAATGATTTCACCTCTCTCTCGTGGCCCCTTCCTCCTGCGGGGCTGTTGGTGTTGTGGTTCTCCAGTTCACTTCGTTTCAGGTATTTTGACATCAAAGTGGGAGACGTCACTTTCTGGAATCTCTCTGCCTGATGTCAATGCTTAAATAATTCCATTTAATCTTCTGCTCATGTACTATCAAAGCACCCACTCCAAGGGGGAGCAAGGTGCTAATCAAATGCTTCTCCACCTTGAAAGCCTTTATTAAAAGCCCATATACCAGAGTCTAACTTACAGGCAAGCTCGTCTCTGCAGGAGCCCTGCTATGGAATACCCAGCACCGTGCAGAGGTGCAGTCCCCTCTGTGCCATAAGGGATGGATTTATGCTTAAAGGAGGGCAGGACACATCAAAACAGCTGGATTGCTGTGGACTCCCTGGGGCCTTCAGCGGGGATGGGACACACGGTGCTGGGACACGTGGGGTTGGCAGGCGCAGCTGCCCGGCGCGGAGCCACCAGAGACCTCCATCACAGCAGTGCCTTCAACACTCTGTCTTAAAAATGGCCCGGTCCTGTAGAAATTACCCACCCTGCCTTGAAATGGACCTCACCAAAAACATCGTAACGTACCCAGCAGTTTGGGTGAGCACATGGAAGCCAATAGCAAGAGGACGTAATGCTCTCTGTTTGTGTTCTGTGTGATGCTGACCTCAGTGCAAGTCCTTGCTGTCGGTCCAAGGCTCAGAGCACTGAGCTGCCCACTGCTCCAGTGCGATCCTGGGATGCTCCAGTGCCTCCAGCCCTCACCCAGCCCTACTCCTGCTTGCTGGTCTCTCTCCACTCCATTCCCAGTGCTCAGCTCAAAATGGACCGAGTGGAGCAAGAGAGGGCATCGTGAGGACTCATGAGTGGCTGTACCTTGGAGAAAAGAAAAAAGTGTTTGGGGATGGTTAAGTGATTGATCTCAAAGATGCGTTAAAATGCCACAAAATTTGCCATCCAGTTTGGGAGTGGCATTTGTGCCACAGTTTGTGAACTGTTGAGGCAGGGAGCTGCTGCCCTGCCTGTGGATGCGTGCTGGGTGAGCTGGGAGAGCCATGGATGTGTCCTTGGTGAGAGCCCCGCTTCGCCCCTGTGCTGTCCTGCTCTCACGTAGGCAGGACTTTATTTTAACTGGACGTTGGATGGGAAAATAATGAGATTAAGGATGTTGGTGTACGCCGTGAAGAAGATGCGTTCTGGATCCGCTGGGCTGAGCAAAGCTGAACGCACGATTTCAGTGTGGTTTGGGTTTAGAGGGGAAGAGGATGGAAGTCCTCAGAGGGATTTTCTCCTCGTGGAAGGCGCTGCTCAAAGCACATGGCACCATGGGTTGGCACAGGGTGGCACAGGGTGGCAGGTGTTGCGGCCATGCTGTGGGCACGGCAGTGTCTGTGTGCTTGTTCTTGTCCCCGTGTCACCCCCTTCTCCTTCTTCCTTTCTAAAAGTGGAATATAATAATGACAAAACGTGTGTTCCTGCAGTGAGTATCAGATCTGCAGGGTCCATCCATCGCATGGACAGTGCCCCAAACTCTGGGCCTCCAAAGGGGAGGGAACACACAGGTACTAAAACTTCTGGGATCCCCAGAAACGAGGCCCCATAATGTCATAGAATGTAGAGGTATCGATCGTGGAACAGATTTGTATTTTTTTCTGCCCCGCTCCTTACAGTAAATGATGCCATTTCTAGGGGTTGTGTGTTGGCAGGAATAACGAATGGATTTGTATCCGTACCCATTCCACCTTATTGTTCTCTGGTTCCTCCCCTCCCGTTACACTTGACACACTGGAGTTCTGTATTATATTTTTTTTTTAAAGATGATTGTCTGTTTGTTTGGTTTATTTTTTGGTTGTTGTTTTTATAAGTGCTGTGGAAAAAGAAAAAAAAAAATGTAAGAAAGTTTAAGTATTTAAAAATGTTCCAAGGAAAAAGGGGGTTTTGTTATTATTCTAATATATTATTGTGTACCTATTGTAAATATGAAACACTCCTATTTTGCAAGCCAAGGACTCACTTTGTACTGTTGTTATATATAAATAAAGTTTACTGGTTAAAAAAACAACAACAAAAAGCACGTCGTAAGTGGGTCCTTCTGTTCTGCCGCCTGGTGTGCAGCAGTTCTGCCTTTGCAGCAGGAAATACTTGGCTGTGATGAGGTGAGAATGCTCTTTGGGTGCAGGTGGGCACGCGGGGGTCGGTGGGACCGAGCTTTGTCCGTGGTAAAGGGACAAAGGGGAGGGGGCTGCAGCTTTCTTTGGCCCCTCTTTCTGCTTTTTCAGATCCTCCGCTGCAGGGTTGCGGTACTTTGCTCCATGTCTTCAGGAAGTGCTGGATGTCATCCTGAAGGCAGCAGAAGGTCCCTCCTCCGGGCAGCTTTCCTTGCATGGGACAGAGAATGCAGGATCCGGATCAGCAGCGCTCGGTGGTGGGAAGGAGCACGCAAATGGTGTTTGCCAATCAATCAGATGGGCCCTTCGTTTCCTTCCCCATTGAGACGATCCGTCCTCACGGTAAAAAGGCGTTTGCTTTCGTTTCATAAATTCAAGCTAACGTTTGAGCAAATGCTGAGAGGCGTCTGCTGAGTGGTAGGAATCAGCAAGTGACTTCTCCAGCAGCTGTCTGTCAACTTTAATGACCAATATGGTTGCAATTACAGCAATGAACTTTCTCTAACAGCCCCAAATTACTCCGGATGATGATAAGTGACAGAAAAACAGAGACCCTTAAGGAAAGACTGAAAAAGAAACACGGGGATCTCAAACGAGAGGTCTCACCGCTTCTTCTGAAGGGTCTTGGTTTCTTCTTTTTAAATGAGGTAATTGAAAGGATAAATCCAAGGCAGGAGGCGGCTCGCAGCAGGGAGCTCCGTGCTGCCCCGAGATGTGGTTTTATTCAGCCACTTGACACCAAGTCCGCTTGTTTTAGTGCAGTGCTAATAGGCTGATGGGAAGCTCTTCCTATTTGAAGCTAATGCAAATATGTCAGGGAGACAGCCTGCTCCTCAGGCAGGTCATTTCATCTTATTTTCTTCACATTGAGAGCAAAGCTTGACACGAATGCTAGGAAGCAGCTGGGCCGCATCCTGCTTGCTGCCTGCCACCTGAACCAGCAGAGCTCAGCCTTTTGCAGATCCATCCCATGGTCTCCACCTGCAGCTGTTTGTGCTAAACTGGGAGCTGCTGGGATGGAGCGTCTTTGTGGATGTCTTGCAGAGCTGAAAAACAGTAGAGGAGACGATCGCTTTTCATTTGTGCTTTGGGTTAATCCACATGGGAAGACATGAAGTGAGATACCCAGAGCTTTCCAAAAGGCTGCAGGAGGGGAAGGGACGTGCAGGAGCCCCAGGGATGCTAGGACCTGCTCTGACTCACCCTGTGCTGTAGCAGAGATGCTGGTGGCAGCAGCAGGGCCCTTTTCCACCCCCTGGGAATGTGATTGACTCCTTCAGCTCCTCAAAGTCAAAAGGAATTTCGACGTGAATCAAAAGCATTAAATGGGGTCATTTGTATTCATCTGCGCCCTGTTCATATATTTAATATAATAAGTATACTCAATTAAAACTACATTTTATCTGGCATGCACTTCCCAGGGCTTTATCGGCACTGACAAGGTCAAGTGATGCTTAATAAAGGTTATATAAAATGCAGATGGCTCAGAGCCCTCAGTCAGTTCCCATGTCCAATGTGGAGAAGGTATGAACCACAAACAGCACTTTGGGAGGCACTGCTGGAACAGATCCCTGGGCTTGGGCTGAGGCTGTGGTCCTCAGGTCTTCCTCCCAAAGCCCGAGAGCCTGGCATCACCGCCAGCCTCAGGAGCTGCCTCAGTTCCAGCTTTATTCCCCCCTCCAGACAGGATTGGCCTATTGATTGCAGATTGCCATCGCTCTGTAAGTAGTGGGAAGGAGTTTGGACATCCTGGAGCTGGCTTTTCCAGCCTGGTTATCAAGATGAGCTAATGGAAGTGACGCTTGGAATTATCAACTGCAATCACTGCATTCATTTTGACCTGTTTAAATTCCAGCCTCTTTTCTCTTCTGTGGATGCTTAGCTAGAGGGTGACATGTAATTGTATGCAACCAGACAGTTATCCTAAATGGGCAATAAGAAACACAGGAGTCTATTGCTTTTCATTCCAATAAGCATGCATGGGGTTGCTAGATGGAAGTGGCCAACTCATTGCTAATGGAAATTTATTTTGAGTTATGGGTGGCAGACAGTGAGACGTGTCCAACAAATACCAGCTCTGGAGCAGTCCCTGGTTTTGAAGGTGAAAACTGTCCAAAATGACACTTGTTTTGCTTCATCATAGGTTTTGCTTCTTAAGCACCAAGTGCTTGCCATCGGACTGCCAGAGATGCTGATTGCTGTTCTGCACTCCCTATCCAGAATTTTGGGGCTAAACCTTTCCCTATAGGCAGATATCAGTGGAGCAGAAAGTCGTGACGTCTCTGCAAACACAGGAATCTTTGCTGGTCCTGGTTGGGATACACACAGATATGGTTGTCCAGGTATGTGCATATAAAATAAAGTGAATGCATTACAGTACAAAATAAAATAGATGTGTGGCATAATGCAGAGTGAACGTTCCTATTTATATCCCAGGTTTTGTGTTAAATTACAGATACCAGAGCCGAGGCAAAGGGTTTGGTTTTAGTTCAAAATAATACTTATGAAAATGGAAAGCACTCCATTTTTATTGTTGCTTCATAATTAGCTCCAGTGAGGGAATCTAATTACAAATGTTCCATACTGCCCTATGGCAAAACGTCAAAGAAAAGGGAAGGATGGCCAAGCTTAAGCAACTCAGGTAAGAATTAACTCCACGGTAATATCTGATAATTAAGAATGTCTCTATCAGCTTGTCTCGCTATTAATGAATTGGGCTGCTCTTTTCACGTTTGACTGCTGGTGCTTTATGACTGCCATTTCACCCTTAATGCTCCTGGAAATGGGCTTTCCTGTCTGGGGAGCGAGCACCAGGAATAATGGTTGGGGATTTATAAACGGGTCCTATTCTCTCCCCAGTAAAACTGCTGTTCTTTTCATCCAGTGAGGCCATATGGGTGTCCTCCCCAGTGCTCCCAGCTCACCCCACGCCTCCTTCCCCTCGGAGCAGGGCTGGGAAGGGAGCAGGAGGTTCCCCAAGACTATGGGCTATGGAATGAGCTCTGTCCTGCAGCCTGCTTAAAACAAAGCCAGCTTCATTGATACCACCTGAAAAACGCACTCGCACTGTGATGGCTTTGCTCAGCCTCAGGAGGAGCTGCAGGATCTGCTGTGCTCCCAGTGCTGGAGGTATTGCAACCCCATGGTGTCTCCAACCAATCAATATCCTCCACTGACTCCTTCACTGGAGAGAATTCCCCCCCTGTGCTCCACTGCCAGCTTCCTTGCAGGCACTGTGAGTGCAACCCATCAGCCTTTCTCCACTCCACAATCTCTAAGGATGCTCCTTCCCATCCCTTACCCGTTGCTGGGAGGTCTCATTCAACTCTGAGGGCACTCAGTGGGACTGAGCTTTGAGGAGATAATAGAAATGCTTACAAGTAAGGTTTTTGTTTGTCTGTTTGTTTTTGATTTGGGTTCCTTTTTCTTTTTTTGGCCATGTTCAGCTTTCACAAAGGAGAGAATCTCAGGAGCTGAGCTGCTTTTGCCTGACTTTTTAACCATTCCCTCGACGTCTGCTTGGCTCTTGCAGCAGGAACTCACCATCTCTGCGAGCTCAGCACAAAGGCATGGCCTGGGGCTGTACAGGGCTGTAGGGGCTGGGTCACAGACCTCGTGCTTTGCTTGTGCTCATGCACACTGCATTGTGGCCTTCAACAAGCGTGGGTCCGAGGGCCATCACCCTGCCCAGGAGGGAGGTGGCTGAGGGCCACGCACACAGCAGAAGTAAAGCAAGCAGAAGATCAAGCCCCAGAAACGCTCACATCCACTCCAGGAGGTAAATCAAAGCATCGCTTTGTGCACGGTGCTTTCCTTGCCTGCACAGACTCCCAGCTCTGTGCTGATTGCAGGCATCTCCCAAAGCCCTCATTCATGCAAACCATCCATCAGCTGAGTGGGGGCTCTGCACAGAGCTCACCCCCCAGCCCCACACCTCTGGAACAGCACAGAATCCTTCTCCATCTGCAGCTGAGCAGCGTGGAGGCAGCTGGTGGAGGGTAATACCCCAGTGCTGGGGGATTAGCTGGTTGGTAATGAATATGAGCGGAGCAATAATCTGCAGAGTGATTAATATGGATGTGATTTTTTTTTTTTTTTTTTTTGGATTAATAAGGATGCAGCAGAGCTGCCTGCTCAGGAAAGAAGTTTGCAATCATCAGCTTGGATGCAGTGACCGTTACCTTAATGCTGTGATTAAATCCACGTCTAAGACACTTCATTAAATTAGAGTGTAAGTGAATTCTTCTAACCCTCAGCAAGAAATGCATTCAGGCCCAGTGGGAGAGGAATACAAGGAGATCCCCAGAGAGCAGCAGGCATGGGGTGCAGGGATGCTCTGTAATGCACTGAGTTTTCCCATCTCACCTGGGAAAGGAGAATGGAGAACCAAAGGGGCTGCAGCCCCTCCCCTGCTGTTCAGTGCAGGTAAGCACAAGGCACCTTGCCGTGCAGAGGGGTCCCTCATGAAGCAGGGCCACCCCACTCATATGTACACAAACCCACACACCCTCTGTGTGTTTGTACAACAATCCTTTTTAATTTTCTGGTTGGCTTGGCAAATCGCAGCTGCTCCTTACGCAGAGCTCTGCGAGCCACGTTGGCACAGGTTTCCATTTCCATACAGCATTTCTTTTCATTTCCTTCTCTCTGTTGTCTCACCAAGAAGCCAGGTGAAATGCTGTAGGTGGCTGGGATGGGGGAGAGGTGTGGGGCATGCAGGGAGGGTGAGAGCCACAATTTGGGCGACATGGCCCTGGGCCAGGCTTGCTGGGGCTGCTGCAGTGGAGAGTTGCACCAGGTTTGCTTTCCACCTGCTTTGCTGTAATGGTTTAGGCTCACCAAGGCTGAGCTAAGATGTGTGAGAGCCAGCTGATCCTCGCTACTGAGCGGGCTCATGAAGCAGCTCTGGGTGCAAGTAGCAGCTCCCTGGGGCTATAAGGAGCAGGGCAAGAGGTCCACCACTGAAACTTCCCTCTCTTCCAGCACCTGTAACCACAACAGTAATCCCAAACCTGCACCAAATGCCTTCCCGCATACAAAGGGGACACACAGCTCTCCCCACCCAGGAAAGACCCGCGGCGTTCGCATCCCGGAGGGGTCAATTCCAAACTCCGTGGCTCAGTGCTTCGCCTCAGCGCTCCGCTCGCTGCTCCGTCCGCCCTCTGCCGGTGCTCCGCTCTCCCCGCACCGCTGCGCATCCCGGCACGGAGGCGCTGCTGCTGCGACCGACGGCGCTCCCGGCGCTGCGGGTTTAACCCGTGTTCTCCTCCGTGCCTAAATATCCGACCAAAGGATGGTTAATGTAAACAATGCTGGAAGTTACAGCGTTCTCTCCCTTCTTTCTCTCTCTCTCTGTCTCTCTTTTTTTTTTTTTCTCTTTGAAACAGTGATGGAGATGGATGTACGCGGTCTGAGATGTGCTGCCTTTGTGAGGTGTGTGTGTTTGCTGTGCTGATCTGTAGCCGTGCACCAGGGCAGGCAGGAGGAGTGACTGGAAAGCTGCCTGACTGAAAGGGACCTTGGTGTGTTGGTGGACAGTTGGCTGAATGTGAGCCAGCAGTGTGCCCAGCTGGCTGAGAAGGCCAATGGATGCAATGGCTTGGACCAGGAATGCTGTGCTGAGCAGGAGCAGGGAAGTCATCCTGCCCTGTACTCAGCACTGGTGAGGCCTCACCTCGAGTGCTGCGTTCAGTTTTGGGCACCTCAGTACAGAAAGGACATGGAGGTGCTGGAGCAGGTCTGAAGAAGGGCAGCAAGGCTGGGGAAGGGCTTGGAGAATATGGCCTGTGAGGAGAGACTGAAGGAGCTGGGGCTGTTTGGTCTGGGGAAGAGGAGGCTGAGGGGAGACATTACTGCTCTCTTCCAATACCTGATTGCAGCAGAGCAGGGCTGGTCTCTTCTCACTGGTGACAGAATGAGGGGAAATGGCCTCGAGTTGCACCAGGGGAGGTTTAGGTTGGATATCAGGAAAAACTCTTTAGAGAAAGGGTTGTGAAGCACTGGAATGGGCTGCACAGGGAGGTGGTGGAGTCACCAGCCCTGGATGTGTTTGAAATCTGGATGCGGTGCTCAGGGATGTGATTTAGCTGCTGTTAGAGTTGGAGCAGGTTGTGGTTGCACTTGATGATCTTTAAGGTCTTTTCCAACCTGAGCAATTCTATGATTCTATGACACAAAACTGAAACATCATCTATGCACAGAGACGATGGACTGGCTTTGAATTCTGATGATGTATTTGAATGCACCTCCACAAGGATGGAGATATTTTGGATTGCAGAGTGCAGGTTGGGCCACAGCTCTGTGCTCTGTGATGGCTGGGAGTCACAGCACTGAGCTTTGAATTCCCCAAAAGGATCTCATTGTGTGTTTGGGAATCCTATTTCGGGGCTTGGTGGCATGTCGTTAGCAGAGGCTCTGAGATGTGAGCCTTAAAGAGGGCTGATGATGCAAAGGTCAGGAAAGTGATTGGCAGGGAGAAAAGTACATGCTAATATTTCTCCGAGAGGAGGGAGAATTACATATAATGAGTGTAATGTTCTAAAAGAGCTGGCACACACAGTGAGTGACGCCAGCGTTTTAAAGGCAGTTAAGCCTTAAATTTCCCCTTGATAAAAGTTATGTCACTCTTACACCGTGCTTTATACTGACATGCTTTGTGGGCAGAGTGTCATGCAAACATCCCCAGAGGACAAAGAAATGCTGGCAGGAGTTAACCCACTCCTTGCTCAGGGATGCAGCCTCTGCTGTCCTGGGCTGTCCTCAGTGCCATGCATTGCTCAGGCAGACCCATGTGCAGCAATGGAACATCAGAGACTGCTGCAGAGGAGATGCATTGGGTCTGAAACAGGCACACAGAATTTCAGGGTGGTAATCAGATTGATAAACTTCGCCTTCTTTTATCACAATGCAACAATTGTTCTGCCTGAGCATCGTTATCTTGCCATTTTTCTGCTCCCATGTCACTTGATGAAAAGAAAGGCTCACTTCTACCATTATAATGAGCTACAGCTTCAATAATTTACAAGGTTTTCTACTGGGCTTCATGTTTAAATCTTCATCACAGGGGTACAGAGTTGGTGCCACTCTTCTAAGTGTTGCTGAGGCCTTGGCAGAAGGAGAAGGCAGGCAGTTCATTGAGTGGGGTTTTGTGATGCTGGCTGGAATCTCTCTGATTATTTTTTTGTACTGACACTCATTATCCTGAGTGTTTCCCCCAGGAGCTGCTACTGAGGCAGAATGGGACAGGGAACATGACACAGAAGTGGCTTTGGGTGGGCTTTGTGCCCCAGGATGCTCTCCAGGCTGCTGTTTTAGGGGCAACCTTTGCTATCCCTGGGTGCAATCCTTGCACCATTGCTCCAGGCTGAAGAGATGCTTTCCTCTCTCGCTTCTGTTTGTTACCAGTTGTCATGTATGGCACCTCCATATGTGCTCTGTCCATGTTTAATTTTCCATAGACAAAGTTCTCTTTGTTTTCAGGAAAAGGAATGGGACTTTTGTGTCACCCATCCTGAGTTATCCTGCTATTTCTGAGAGCTTTCTTAACACGTATGACGTTATTATTTGACAGTGCAACATTCAATATTGCTGGGATAATTATCATGCCTGTTTAATACTTGAGTTTAAGCCGTTGTCACAGGTCCTTTGAAATGCTGGATAATTGCAGAAATAATTATAAAACATTCTATCAGTGCATCCTAATGCAAAGTATTGGCACTGATGCTTTATAAACACAAAGCATGTGGTTGGCCCTTTGGTTGGTCCTGTGCTTTTCTCTCCATTGGCCATGGGAATGGCGGTGGTGGTCCAGCACAGTGCATCCTCAAGTGATGGAGCACCTTAGTCCTTCCCTGCTGGTCTGTGTTCCTCTGGAGGTTGATTAACACGTTATTAATGAAGCACCTGAGGCCGAGGAGAGGTTGGCTGGCACTCGTATCCACCATTCCCTAACAAATCACTGCTATTCTCTGTGTCGGCGCTTTGGAAATGGCATTTTTCTTTTTTGTTGTTAAGAGACAAAGCAGAATTGCGTCTGACCGTTGGTGTGAGCAAGAGAAAAGAGAGGCGTTGTGACCTTGGGGATGGGGACTTGGGGATGCAGAACATGAGCAGCAGAGGTTCAGTGCATCCAGCAGCAGATTTCGCATGAATACCTCCTTGCTTTGAACGAGGGGGGTCTTCAAACAGTTTCTGGGGGAGGGTTGAGAGCAGAGCCAGGTTCTGGCTGAAATTTCCCTTCCTTTGTCTGCACCCCTCTGCAGGAAGCAGCCCCTCCAGGACTGGGGGGGGGGGGGGGGGGGGGGGGGGGGGGGGGGGGGGGGG